>NC_056739.1:436588883-436856383 GCF_019279795.1 Protopterus annectens
TACATTTTGCAGTTGCTGTTATTCATATAAGCAGCATTCCTACTAATCCCTACCACCAAAGGATCACCATCTGTATACATCTCTGTTTCTCCTACACAGAACACTGCCTCTAGATAAGCTATAGTAACTTTCTGTGCAAGCCTTTCAGTTCTGACAGTGAGAAAATTAAGGCAGAAAATAGCCACACTGTCTCCAGCCCCCCCCCCCCGTACCTTGTACCAATCTGCCATCCTGAAAGATAATTAATGTTAATTATTTGTACAACTAGTTACTCACACTACATGCTTATTTATGAGCAAATTGCAGGAACACCAATTCACTTATGGCATATCTTCAGGGAGCAGGTAGAAACCAGAGTACCTTAGTAAAATGCATGCAATGACAGGAAGGGCATGTTGACTGCACACACGAGAAACAGATGAAAATTCACGGAATCAAGCAATGTCACATGGTAACATTAATCACTTCACTACTGTGACAATTCTCAGTTACCTTCACATAAATCCTGCCAAAAATAATGGTTAAATTAATATATTTTTGTTTCACAGAAACAGTAGTCATAACTTGCATTCCAGTATGTTTAACCCAAATAGTAGAGCCAATCATTTCATCCTCATTGCCTACCCACAGTATCTGATTTGACCCTGGTAGGATAAAAAAAAAATAGTGGTTACATTAATGCATTTTTGTTTCACATGAGTGGTAGTCCCAGCGTGATTAACCCAAATACACATTAGTCATGAAAAGCCAAAACTGCGGCAACAAAATTAAGGCCAATTATTTCAAGAGCACAGCCCCCATATATCAGAGAAGAAGTTCTGGGCAGTAATAAAAAGTTGAAGGATTTATTGTGGAGGGGCAAGGGTCAAATGGGAGAAGCTGACCTTTCAATAGAACAAGGTGGTTTAGGATTAATTGATTTGAAGGGGTATTTCAGAGCTAAGGTTCATATACATAACACAAGCAGAAAAATATAATTCAAAGTGGAAAGGGATAGTGACATAGCTGGGATGACTTCAAGAAAAAAGGATAGGGTGGGAATTTGGGTGCAGATCCCGAAGGAGAAGAACAACAGACATACAGAATATTATATTCATAAAGTAACACAAAGTATTCTAAGAGCTAAGCCAACATGAGACTGCACAAGAAGATTTTGCCGACAGAGATGACTGCAATTACAGGTACAGAGAATAGGCAAGAGGGGGCTGGAATTTACTGGATAAATTGGAAAATTAACCATGGCATTGGCAGCAAATAACTATAGAGGGTAAGGTAATACAGTGGGAAAATGCCAAGAAGCTGTTTCTACTGCAGGCTAGGTACTGCTTTCACTTTCAGGACTGATATCAGAGTATAGGCAAAGAGAAAGGGATGGGGAATCATAAGTGAAATACCTACTCTGGTAGAGTATTTAGTTGACCTTAGAACAGAAACTGCTGTTAAAAAATGGAATAATTAGTAGGGCATATGAAATATTTCATGATAACCACAGGAATCAATGAGATAAGGTTCGAAAAGATTGAAAGGAGGGATTGAACAAACAATCCACAAGGAAACAATGGGAGGTCATATGTAAGACTCCCAAATATGCAACAAAGTCAGTAAGCACAATCTCTGCAGTAGTAAAAGTCATCCAAGTAATTCCACATTAAAGAGATCTGTAACTAATGAAGAGGTTGCTGCTGGCAAACAACTTTACATTTCAGTATTTGAACTACAAATTCAGTGCCTGCTGTCCTTGAAGAATTAATTGCCTATATTACATTACCAAAAATGGTAAGCTGGTAATATTGCAATGGGGATTGACTGACAAGCCAATAACACGTTCATAATTACTAGGCATCTCATACAAAGGAGGCAACTCTCAGGAGTGCAGAAGTGCACTCCTGAGAGTGGCCTCCTAGGTATCTCATACAAAGGAAGCCACTCTCAGGAGTGCAGGAGTGCAGAACCCCTATTCCCCTTTAAAATGCATCAGATGGCAAATATATAGACATTCTGCAAAATCTGGACATTTGAGAGGTATGCATACCTCTCGGCCTCTTGGTGCAAGAAATCTGGACAGACCCTAAAGTAATGGGGATACAATGGCCCAGAAATAAGGATATATTTTAAATATTCTTCTTCTTAACTTAGAAAATTGCTAGAATGACAGGATTTGTGATAGCATACATTTTTGAAGGAAATGAAGAATGAAACTCAGATGTATGACATTATTTAGTTATTGCAGTCCTCAGTGATTTGCCAGAAAACCACAAATGTTATGAGGAATAGGCCAAAAAATATGAGGCAAAAATCTGGAGAGTTGACAGGTATGCTTACCTCTCAATCTCTTTCCACAAGAAATCTGGGCAAAGCCTAAAATAATGGGGATACAATGGCCAAAAATAGATTGTAAATATTGCCATACCTCTCAACCTCTTAGAGCAAGAAATATGGACAAAACCATAAAAAAAAAGTGGGACAAAGGCCCAAAAAACGAGGGATAATTTTTAAATATTGCCCTTACATGCATTTTCTGAAGGGTATGAAGTCTGAAACTCAAATGTCTGTCATTATTTCCTTACTTCACTCTTTAATGATTTGCCACTAATTTGCCCGAAAAACCACAATTTTATAAAAAATGAACCAAAAATACGTGGCAAAAATCTGGACATTCTACAAAAATCAGTATGGTTATCAGATATGAATATTGCTCTTTTTAAGTTAGAAACTTGCTAGAATAACAGGATTTCTGTTAGCTTGCATTTTTCTGAAGGACATGAAGTCTGAAAACTCATATATATATGTCATTATTTAGTGACTTCAATCCACTAGTTTGCCAGAAAACCACAAATTTTATGATAAACAAGCCAAAACTATGAGGCTAGATCTGGACAGTTCAGAGGTATAACCCACACACACACCATCTTCTCTGTGCTCTCTCTCTCTCACACACACACACACACACACACACACACACACACACACACACACACACACACACACACACACTGGAATGGCTAGTTTAAATTCCGCATCCAAGTTCATAGGTTCATAGGTTGGTACTAGGCTATCAGCCCTAGGGCCTATACAAGCCTAGCCATAGCAATTCCCTGGCTATTTCTTCCCACACTATTTACTTCCCTGGACCCCTGTCTAACAGGGCAACTGACGTGATCCCCGGGGTGAATTTCCTTTTTCCCATCCAATCATCAAGGTTCCTTTTGAAGAGGGCCAAAGAGGCGCTCTGCTTGACATGTATGGGCAGTCTATTCCAGAGTCTGGGGAGTCTCTGGGTCAGGAACCTATCCCTCCAGTATGTTTTGTTTATTGTGATGACAAAGTTTAAATCCCTGTAGCATGTGGCTCTGAGGGATTGGGATTTCTTTAAGTGTAGCATGTCCAACAGCTCTGGGTTTGACATGGCCTTGTATGTTAAGCAGAGATCGCCTCGGAGTAGACGATATGCGACAGAGTATAGCTGGAGTTTTTTAAGGCGGTCAGCATAGGGCATCTGCTTTAGGCCTGTGATTCTTTTAGTGAGGTATTTCTGCGGCCTTTCCAGTTGTTGCAGATGTCTTAAGAGGTACATACCAGATGGAGCATTATATTCTATAATGGGTCTAATGAGGGATGAGTGGGACATTGACCTCCTTTTTTCTGGATGAAAAGCCCTTAGTGATGAGGTGTGCCACATAGAAGGATTTCCTGACTGTTGTGGTGATGTGGTTATTGAAGGTGAGACCACTATCCACTTGTGTCCCTAAGTCTCTTATCACACTTTCGGTGTTTAGTGTACTGCCACCTATGTGGTAATTCATGGGTACATGTTTTTTTTCCCAAAGGGGATAACTATACATTTCTTGGCACTGAGCTTGAGCCCATGGCTCTGGCACCAAGCATCTGTTTCTGTAAGGCCCTTTTGTAGAGTATCCACATCATTTGGGGATTCAATAATGGCTCCCAGTTTGCAGTCATCTGCAAACTTTCTTAGCCAGAGTCCCTTAGTGTTGGCCTGTACTTCAGAGAAGTAGATGCCAAACAAGAGAGGTCCCAGGACTGAACCCTGGGGTACTCCACTTGTCACTTGTCTGGAGCTGGATTTGAAGTCAGCTACTTTTACAGTGTGGGTTCTGTCAGTAAACCAATTGGCAACCCATCTAGCAATGTAGGGATTAATGCCCAGCTTAGTAAGTTTATCTATGATTCCAGAGTGGGGGATGGTGTCAAAGGCCTTGGCGAGGTCCAGATAGGCTGTGTGGACTGCCTTACCCTCATCCATGGCTCTGGAGACTGATTCGAAGAAGTCAATCAAGTTCAGGAGACAAGATCAGCCCTTCACGAACCCAAACTGGGTGGGGTTCAGTGTTTTAAGGTTGCCAATGCTTTGTTTATAAGTTCCATGATAATATGTTCCGTGGCCTTGCAGATCAGGCTCGTCAGACTGATGGGATGGTAGTTCCCGGGATCCAAGGTGGATCCTCCCTTGTGGAGTGGGATAACTGTAGCTGTGTGCCACTTAGTGGGCACGAAGCCTTAGGTGAGGGTATGATTAAACATGACACTTAGGTGAGGTGCCAGTTCATTTTGTAGTTCATGTAGAACACAGCCTGGAATGTCATCTGGTCCCATGGATGCTGTATTCTTAGCTTTGGAGAGTGCGTTTTTTACCTGTGTGGCCATTACTACCAGAATTTGGCAATCTTCCGGTATTGAGATGGGCCATTTAGGGGGTGAGAGGGGGGTGAAGTTGGCACTGAATCGATCTGCCAGGATATTGGCAATATCCTTGGGATCAATATATTTAATGCCATTCTGTTGCAGCTCAGAGCAGATCTGAGCATTGCCATTTAGATTCTTGACATAGTTATAGAATGCCTTGTGGTTGTCTTTGGAATCTTTGGCAATTTTATTTTTGTAACTAGCTTTGGAGGATTTTATGAGGGATCGCAGCTTCTTAGTGAGGCTGGTAAGGGAGTTTTTTGCATCCTGGGATTTTCCTCTTTTCTGCAACAGTTTCTTTCTTTTGTTGTAAAGTTTGTTTATGGCAGGGGACCACAAGACTGGCTTCCTTTTTTTGGAGGAGAGCATCTGGGTTCTATTTGGGATGGCACGATTCATGCATGAGTGGATGTGCTCGTACAGTGCCTTAGTGTAGGACTCAGCAGTCGAACTTTCAGTTCCCGTCTGCGTGGGTGTCATGACGTTTGTAACTTCTGACTTGAGTAGCATGAAGTTGGCTTTGGAGAAGTTTTTTATGGAGGCTTCCTTACTGGGGGGGTGGGGATGGGATGGGGATGTTAAGGGTGATTAGCTTATGGTCTGACCTGACCAACAAGGGGATGACCATAGGTGTGAAGCATCGATTTCCCATGTTGGTAATGACCAGGTCTAGGATATTGGAGCCCCAGGTGGAATTATGGATTAGTTGATCCAGGGCATTGGAATTTATGAATTCCATGAACCATTGGGCAAAGGTGTTGGTACACGAGTAGTTTTTCCAGTTAATGGCAGGGTAGTTGAAATCACCCAGTATTAGGGTGTTTGGTTGTATATTAATATTTTCCAGTATGTTTAGAAAGGTGTAGTGAGAATCTTGGGGCATGGTGGGAGATCTGTAGCAAGTTACAATTTGGATTGCAGTCTTACCTAGTGTTAGTTGCACCTGGAGAATTTCAGACGCATTGTGTTGGGCAACTAACCTGATAGTGTGAATATCCTTGGTGAATATGGACACTCCTCCACTTTTACTGTTTCGATCCTGGTTTGGTGGCTGAAAAGTGTGTTAAGAGTTGTAGCCTGGTCTTGCAGGGGTGCTCTCTGGAGCCTTGAACCAGGTCTCAGAATGCGGAATGTGCTTACATCCACACTGACAGGAGTGCATGCGCAATACACACACATGGTCCTCTTTAAAGGGGAAGACACTGTGGTGTTAAGAAATACTTTTTTTTTAAATATATGATGAAGCTTCCTGGCCAGAGTGAGCCTATATAGCCACTGTTGCCTAGTGCTGTATCCTGCTCAGCCCACAACATTTTTGAAAGTATGATAATATTCTAATTTTTAGTTTTGATTTGGGTGCAACCAAATCAAGACTGAAAAACAGATTTTGCTGTAACTCTGTTACTGGTACTGCTAATGGGGGAGCTTTAACTCCCCTAGCCCCCTGGTAAATCTGCCGCTGTATATGTGTATGTATAGACACACAGACATGCAACGCTATTATAATTTGTTGACATCCAAAAACATTAATGCACAATGCATCAGTCTTTACATGTCAAAACCTATAAAAATGAAAACAACTAAAACAAATCTGATAACAAAGGGAAAATTAATGCTTTCCTTTTTTCCTTTCATGGTGGTAAACAAACAAAACAAAAAAAATTCAAATCTGTAATAGTACATGGTGACCTAGTTTGTCTGAGTAGTTGTAAAGGGATTTTGAGAAGGTAATGCGTTGGGGCTAGGGGCAGATGCAGGTTTTGGGTTTGTATAAATGTGTAAGGTGGTACAGACCTTGCCTCTGTCCTTATCCCAGCCTGACATGTTAACTTATATAAAACTCTTTCCCTTATAAGTGACCCTGTGGCACAGGGGAATAAAGCCCTCACAGCAACTCAGACAACCCATGTTGGTCTACTGGCACCTCTCACTATAGCTGTGACATGATGGTATTGGTCCCACTGAAGTTGTGGGACCTTGAATTTCACTCTATCATAATATGATTTATAGGTGGCACAATGGTGCAGTGGTTAACATTGTCACCTCACAGCAGGAGGTTCTTAGGTTCAATTCTCGGCTGGGGTGCCTTCTGTGCAGAGTCTTAATGTCTTCCCTGTACTCACAAGGGTTTCTCCAGCTATTCTGGTTTCCTCTCACATTCCAAAGATTTATGTCTAGAACATTTCTCCTCAGGCCCCTGCTGAACATAGTCTCTGTCCTAGTCAGACTTTCCCAATAAATAATAGAGAAATAAAATATTTTAACAACATTATTTTCTTTTTGATAATAGAATTAAGGAAAATAAGTATTTAGCATTTTTCCTGATAACATTAAATAAATAGTAATAAAAATGGTGTTAATTATACTGTTTAATTTAGTTAAACATGTTAGAAAACAGGTAGAATGGGGTAGACAAACCCTAACATGCAAGTTTGCTTCTGTCCTTAGTGGCATGCAGTTAGCTACATTTTATATAAAAAAAGTGACCTTTGGACACCATTTTCTGAAAGCTGGTTTCTATTAAATCTTTGCCTATGCTAATACTCTTAACATGTTCTCACACAGCATACATGAAAATGTTTTGCACTGAGAGCTGCGTTTATTGTTTTATAGTTGTGATTCCAAGTGCTGTACTCTATTCAGAAATCTCAGAAGAGACACATTTATTTTATCTACTGCAGAGCTTGTGAAATTAGCTTTTTTTTTTCCTTCTTAAATTACAGTTCACAGTTTAGAATAATACAAACCCTTTAATTGATAAATGATTTAAATTCCTACGGAAAACAGCAGGCTTTCTCTTAGTTGCTTTTTATGAAAGGCACGTTTGCTTGAAGCAGAAATAGGATCATTACTCCCACAACCTCATTTCACTTTGGAGTGGATAAAAATAGTTGCAGAGTGAGTGCTACTGTTAAGCATATGAGCCATGCATATTTATAATGAAAGACACTGCAAAGTGATACCAAAGGCCAAAATATACCAGCTTGTATAATTTTGGCGTGTTGTAATATACATCACTGTAATGAAAAAAATGATTCCTAAAATTATTTGGCATAAGTCACAATAATATTAGCAAACACATCACATCTACTGGTTTAGATGCTGACAGCATTGCACTGCAAATGTCTTGATCATAATTACTGGCTTAGAGCAGCGATTGATTGATTTTATGTTAAAAAAAGCCAGATTTTAAAAGAGCACAACATAAGCTTTTGAATCACATATGGTTCTTCAAGACAGAGAATAAGTAAGAGGTAGACAGGTCAGGAGGCCAGCCTGAAAATTTTAGAGCTTACTTTGTACAAGCCACTTAGATTAAACAATGAATGTTTAACGCATGCATTGTTACAAATGCAATAGCGATTATATCGGTTCATAGGTGTGTACTAGGTAATTAATCTAGAAGATCATTAAGTGCCAAGACACTGCAGCTTACCTATTTCCCCAGTTCATAAGTTACTGAGGGTCTATACCCAGGATTAATTTATGGTTACTGTCTATTTGTCTAAGTTAGATTTAATGAGAGTGAGGGAGCTACTTTGTTTGACAAGGAGTGGGAGCTTATTCTGAAGGGAGGGTATTCATTGAGAGAGTTATCTATCTTAGCTGCATATCCTATATTATGTCACAATGTGGGGTTAGGCCACTAGAGTGGGTGTTTGTGCTGTTATGGTTTTCTGAATATACAAGAGGTCAAGCAGGGGGGTCAACTGCAGCCTTGTAAGCCAAGCAGACACTGTCAGATAGAAGTCTATAAGTGACAGAATAGAGTAAGAGAGCTTTTAGGTGATCTGTATAGATTAGGGAGCTCATAACCATGATTTTCTTGGTGAGCAAACTTTGTGGATTTTCTAATTGTTCCATTTGTTTGGATAGGTGCATGCTAAACTTAATAAAATACTAGATTTCTGGTTTGTACTAAATTCTACTATGGGTCTGAAAAGGGAGGAATATTGCAGACAAATAACATGTTCATATTGATCACAGCTGCCTTAGCCTTAGCTATACGGGTTATATCTTGCCAAGGATATAATAGCCGGCCAGCTTCCAAAGTTTCAGGGCACTTTCCATGAAGCCAGACTGTCAGTTAGCTTGAGCCATGATAACTAAACAGACAGGTTTGGACACCAAACCCCCCACAGCTTTCCTGCTGTTGAAGAGAATGCTCCTCTGCAGGGTTTTGAGGATCGACAGTCAGCTTTTGCTGTTCCTTTGACTTGCAGATAAGTTACTTTCGGAGAAAAACCTTCCACATCAAAAAAAATTAAAAAATGTATTGTATTTTCCTGTTTATTTATTTAACATCTGTTTACCAGGAAAGTCCGACTTGGAACAAAGACAATTTTCAGCAGATGCCCGGGCAGAAATGCTCCAGATACATGTCTTTGAATTGTGGGAGGAAACCCACATGAACGCAGGGAGGACATGCAGATTCCATACAGAAGGCACCCCAGCCGAGAATCAAACTGGAGAAACTCCTGCTGTTTGGCGACAACGCTACTGCTGCACCACTGCACCATCTGTTAAGCTAGAAGTTTGACGTTTAATGGACTGTCATGAGATTTAACTATACTTTTAAATGGAAGTGCACTTTTTTCTTAGTTTAAAAGTTGTTTAAAGTAATTGAAAACCATTTTTCTATGGAAAAAATCATGTTAATTTTATGTTTTGGGGCTGACAGTGTGTTTTAAATGTTTTTTACTATGTTTTTATGTGAAAAAGTTACTTTTAAAGACTTTAAATGTTTACTGGTTCTTACTTCTTGTTTTCTGCTGGAAATAGGAGCCTTTTTCAACTTGACCATAGAACAAACTATAAGTCCCATTGTTGGTCATTCTTCTAGATACTCAGACTGTCAAGAGACTGTACTGTACTTTTAAATGGGATCTCTCTCTTTTCCTGTCAGTTTAAATGACCTATGACATCTGCCAAATGACCTGCTGTTATGTCAAATACCTTACAACTAACTCACTGTCATCTTTGAGGAAAGTCACTGTCACAGTAAATAACAACAGAATCCCATGCAGTCTTAATATACAAATAAGAGGTGGACAATTGCAGAATTCCATTTAGCAAAGCAATGTGAAAAAAAACTGTCTTACATCTGGACTGTGCTTCCAGCTTCTTATGTTTTGCAAAGGTGTATGTACATGCAGTTAAGCAAACCAGGCTGAAGAGATTCAAGATTCTGAATCTGGACAGGAAGAAGAAGGGAGAGACACAGGGTTTTCTCCTCAGTTTTATAATTCAGATTCAGAGGCGAGCTCCGGTTTTCTTTTTTTCATTCTCCCTGTGGTGATTTCTCTTTCTCTGACACTATTTCCAGATGTGCCATTGTTTTCAATGAGAGAACACCCGTTTCTCAGTCCCAGAGAAAATACTCTGAGCTGTTACAGAAGAATTTTGCCGAACTTTCACACATTCCTCCAGTTCTCCCAACTTGGGGGATGTGTGTATCATTGCCTGCAATTTTCCTGATAGCCTGCTGCCCCTAAATAGACAGAAAAAAATGTATAAAATTCCTCAGTATTTTAAGTTTTTATATGCACATCCCAAACCTGACCAAACAGCTATACCTTTAGTGACTCCGACATTTAAACTTAAAAAAAAACATTTAAACATTAGGTTAATTTCAATAAAATCAAATGCTTATAGGCAAAATGAAGCACAGGTGCAGCGAGCAAATAAAATGAACCAAATCGTACTTTATTTAGGTAAGCGCTTTCACCACATCAACGTGGCTTCTTCAGACCTTAATAACATACATTCATTCAGTGTCCACTTATAAAACGTTTCAAATTAAAACATCCAATGAAACATATTGTCCCCCCATCACTCAATAATGACATCATCATACTGACTATCTTTAAAGGCATAGCATGCTTCTTATAAAAACATATAAACATTTGAGTACTCCATCACGACATTTAAAGCTTGCTTAAACTTACAAGTAAAATATCATCTGGGCAAGCCTCTAGCTTTGAGTATAGGTTTAATGGAAACCACTTCATTGAGTCTGGCTCCCTTATCTGCCCTAAGTCTTAAAATCCATCTCAGTGCTGCCCCTTCTGTCTTATTTTCCACATTACTCAATCTGACTGTTTCCTGTATAACTTTGATCACCTTGAATTTAAAATTATGTTCCAGTCTCGTGCTCCGAACATATTTAGCTATAACACTGTTTTTATTGCCACTCTTTACACTATACAAGTGTTCTCTTATGTGTTCCCTAAGGGTACGATCCGTTTTCCCTATGTAAAATCTTTCACAACATATAGATCTCACCATGTAAACTATATGTCTAGTATTGCAGTCAGCCCTCACATAAAATCTAAATTGCTTGCCCATGTCTGGATGTATAAATTCTTCTGAATCCATATCTATATACTCACAGTACCTACACTTACCACATGGATGTGTCCCTTCTCGCACCTTATTTGTCTGTTTAAGCTTATCTGGGTAACATAATAATTTTTTCATAGATTGACAATTTTTATAACAATAACTTGGATTAGCTCCCACCAACTTGCCAATCTTCTCATCTGTTAAAATGATTGTCCAGTTTCCCTCAATCACTTGCTTTATGCTATTAACATTAGTAGTGTAGTATGTTGCATACTTAATTTCTCCACAGCCATCATTCTTATTTGCAGTTGCTTCTATATTCACTTTCTCTATTTGCATTTTCTCAAAGTATGGCTTTGCCCTTCCTCCTCTCAGTCCTTCCACTTCTGTCAATATTTCCTTCCTCTCACTATGTTTATAACCCCTGGCTTCAAAATTACTCTCCAGTTGTTCTATCCCCTTTTTAAAGCCTTTCTCCTTGTGTTGTAACCTTGACATTCTCAACCCCTGACCTTTAACCACATTCTTAAATACTCTCCTGGGATGCATACTATCCCTGTGTAAAATATGGTTTCTGTAACATTCTTTTCTATAAAGGCTAGAGGCGATAGATTGGTCCTTTCCTCTAATAACCATAACATCCAAAAATTCTATCGATACTGATGAGGACTTGGTAGTAAACCTAAGGAAATCTGATGTAGTTTGCATAAATTTCACAGACACTTCTAACTGTTCTTGCATCCCTTCCCATATTAAAAACACGTCATCCACAAAATGACAATAACACTTTACATGTTTATTAAATATGTCTGTGCAAAAAACTTTTTCAACCTCCCATTGTGCTACCACTGAATTTGCATAACTATTAGCACAACATGTTCCCATGGCCACCCCATGCTGTTGCAAGTAATATTGGCCATCAAACACAAAGGCGTTGTTATTTAACACTACATTCATAAAACTACATATCAATCTAATATGCCTATCATTGTACCCGCTGCGTTCCCTTAAATATCTCCTCATATATTCGATCCCTTGATCGTTGGGTATAACCGTGAACAATGATACTACATCTATCGTCACAAGCAATGCAGAACCACTCATAGAACACATATTTGTGAAAGTGAACAAATCTTGTAAAAATGTTTGATGTCTTTCAATATAATTTCAGATTTGTCTAACACAGGTCTCACTTGCTTCTCTATAAAAATGAAAAAGAGCTCGGTTACCCACCCTCTACCCGCTACAATGGGTCTGAAGTGTGGCATAACCAATCTCTTATGGACCTTTGGTGATGCCTGAAGCATGGGTACCATCGGATAATATACTATGAGAAACTGCATTAATTCTGTCATGATGGAGTAACTCATCAAATATTCATTCAACTTTATATGAATCTTTCTAATTATTTTATTGATGCACCCTAAATTAATAATTTTGTACACATCTCCATCTCCAAGCATAGCCTTTACTGACCCAAACTAATATTCTCTATCCGTCACCAATATCATGCCACACATGTCAGTGGGTCGGCTGACAATGGATTCATCCCCTTTAATCAACTTTAGAGCTTCTTGTTCAGCATGGGTCAAATTATGAAAACATTTACCATACCCCCTTCTTCAAATAAATGATGTAACTCATCTTCACATATCCTAGGATATGCTTTGAGAATAGGATGTTTCACAGGTACATAATTATTCAGACTTTTAAACCTTGAGTATGCATATTCTCATTTTCAGGATGCATCAGCTTAAGCATAACATTCCTAGTAAAAACTTTCAGATCTATTAATGTTTGTGAAATATCTGCATTCCTTGCAGGGATAAAAGATAAACCCTTATTAAGTACAGTCATGTCTAGCTCACTCAGTGTCCTATTGGATAAATTTAAAACTAATGATTCTTTGAGTCCCACTTCTTCTTGATAGTTGGATATTGCACTGGGTCTAAGGGTTGTTTTCATTTCATCCAACCTCGACTCCTCGATCGATATACTTCTTGCCCCTTCTCCATCCATATGGGAAAAGGTGACTTAGGAAATTCTTGTTGTTCCACAATCAAGTTTTGTTTTCTTCTAACCACCATGGATCCCTCTTGTGTAGTTCTCTACTCCTGTCATTACCGGCAAAATGACTTGACTCATGGCTACATCTCCTCTTTGCAAATGGCTCCCTTCATTGTCTCTTATGTTGTCATTCTCAGAAATATTCTCTGCTGCCATATTACAAGATTGTTGAATTGTTGTCTCAGTAGACTCATTCTCTCGCTCACTCATATTTTCAGTCCTAGACCATGAAAACACATGACCCCCTCTAAAATCTGTGACATCTCTGTCTAGCTTTTTCTTTTTCTGATTAATCAAACGTTTCTCATATGCAGTTGTGTTATCGGTAACACCATCCACTCACTGCTCTATCAACAGCTGTAGATGGAAATGTTTGATATAGTGATTCCTGTAGTCTCTGAATTTCAAAAATTAACTTATCTTCTTCTGTTTTAAAAAATTTGTTCATCAGTTTCATATATCCAAGGCCTGTCTCATTATTCAGATTTTGCCAGCTAGCTAGTAGTTCTGGGTATTGGGTTCCATATGTCGGCATTTTAAGAACTCTTAAACCCCTAGGAACCACTCACAACTTAAGATAGGCCTCAGAATGAAATCTCTGCATCTGCAGTCTCCTCAATTTGTATAAACAGTCTTCCAGACCATTCAGTCCCCTTCTCAAGGTCACAGTATCATAATCACTTTCATCAACTACGCTATCACTGTTCATATTGAAATTATGTCACAATAGAGGATTAACATCCTCCAGTAACATACATTCAAGTCCATGGTGTTTACGTGAATCTCCTTGCCATGCTGGAATCATTCCAAGTTCCAACACATTAATCCCTCTACTTTCCGCCATACTCCCATCAACCTCTAACACAAGTAAACAACAGCAAAGTAAAAGTAGTCCACGGGTAAATGTATTGCCGTAGCAATATAGGCCAAACAGTAAAATCAAATACTTATAGGCAAAACGAAGCACAGCAAGCATATAAAATTAACCAAATCATACTTTATTTAGGTAAGCGCTTTCACCACATCAACGTGGCTTCTTCAGACCTTAATACCATACATTCATTCAATGGTCACTTATAAAATATTTCGAATTAAAACATCCAATGAAACATCTTGAACCCTCATCATTCATTAATGACACCATCATAATGACTATCTTTAAAGGCATAGCATGCTTCGTATAAAAACATTTACATTTGAGTACTCCATAATGACATTTAAAACTTGCTTAAACTCACAAGTAAAAATATCATCTGGGCAAGGGTCTAGCTTTGAGTATAGGTCTAATGGAAACCACTTCATTGAATCTGGCTCCTTTACCTACCCTAAGTCTTAAAATCCATTTCAGTTCTGCGTCTTCTGTTTTATTTTCCACATTACCCAATCTGACTTTTTCCTATATAACTTCAATCACCCTGAATTTAAGATTATGTTCCAATCTTGTGCTTAGAACATATTTAACTATAGCATTGTTTTTATCGCCACTCTTTACACTATACAAGTGTTCTCTTATGTGTTCCCTAAGGGTATGATCCATTTTCCCTATGTAAAATCTTTGACAACATATACATCTCACCATGTAAACTATATGTCTAGTATTGCACTCAGCCCTCACATAAAATCTAAATTGCTTGCCCATGTCTGGATGTATACATTCTTCTGAATCCATATCTATATGCTCACAGTACCTACACTTACCACATGGATGTGTCCCTTCTCGCACCTTATTTGTCTGTTTAAGCTTATCTGGGTAACATATTAATTTATTTTTTTCATAGAATGACAGTTTTTATAACAATAACTTTGATTAGCTCCCACCAACTTGCCAGTCTTCTCATATGTTAAAAGGATTGGCCAGTTTCTCTCAATCACTTGCTTTATGCTATTAACATTACTAGTGTAGGGCATAGTATACTTAATTTCTCCACGGCCATCATTATTTACAATTGCTTCTATATTCACTTCCTCTACCTGAGTTTTCTCAAAGTATGGCTTCACCCTTCCTCCTCTCAGTCCTTCCATTTCTGTCAATATTTGCTTCCTCTTACTATGTTTATCACCCCTAGCTTCAAAATTACTCTCCAGTTGTTCTATCCCCCTTTTTAAAGCCTTTCTCCTTGTGTTGTAACCTTGACATTCTCATCCCCTGACCTTTAACCACGTTCTTAAATACTCTCCTGAGATGCATACTATCCCTGTGTAAAATATGGTTTCTGTAACATTCTTTTCTATAAAGGCTAGTGTTGATAGGTTGGTCCTTTTCTCTAATAACCATAACATCCAAAAATTATATCGATACTGATGAGGACTTGATAGTAAACTTAAGGAAATCTGATGTAGTGTGCAAAATTTTCACAAACACTTCTAACTGTCCCTTCCCATATTAAAAATACATCGGTAAAACTTTATAAGTTTACTAAATATGTCTGTGCAAAAAACTTTTTTAACCTCCCACTGTGCTACCACAGAATTCGCATAACTATTAGCACAACTCATTCCAATGGCCACCCCTTGCTGTTGCAAGTAATATTGGCCATCAATCACAAAGGCGTTGTTATTCAACACTACATTCATAAAACTACATATCAATCTAATATGCATATCGTCATACCCCGTTCCCTTAAATATCGCCTTATACATTCAATCCCTTGATCACTGGGATGTGTGTATCATTATCTGCAATTTTCCAGATAGCCTGCTGCCCCAAAAAGGCAGATAAAAGGTATAAAGTTCGTCATTATTTTAAGTTTTTATATGCACATCCCAAACCTGACCCAGCAGCTATACCTTTAGAGAATCTTAAATTTAAACATTAAAAAAAACATTTAAACATTTAGTTAATTTCAATTCAACTCTTTTTCACAAGGATTGGGAGATTATTGATAAATAAGAGGCAAAAGTATATCCTTCTGCAACTTTGATTTTCAGAATTTTGAATTGTCAGTTTATATGTTAAAGATTATTTTGATTTATTGTGGAAGTATAAGGAATGTTTTGTCTAGAGTTTCTTCTTGTGAAAACAATCTTCCCTAAATAATTTAGTTTCTTCAACTGTAAAATTCACAACTTATTCTTTACAGTAGGTGCATGACTCACTTGCTACTTTTTCTGGGGTTGTGGCCACGACACTGGTACTGTTTTGAGGCTGTTTGCTTGCCTGTGTTCTCAGAACCTCCCAGATGTTGTAAAAAATAAGATTTTGAATTTTCATTTGGATATTTAATTTTTGGTTCCTCTGATGTGGAGGTTATCAAAAAGTGTGATGAAAGGAGTAAGCTGATAAAGGGGCATCTCTAAGATTTTTCAGCCCTCCTTCTCCAAACTTTCTAAGGGATACTCTAACCCCTCATCCAGCTTTGTCAAAAAACAAAATGAACAGTCTCAACAAATTGCTGGCCAACAGACATTTAAGAGGAAATGGCGGGGGGTTCAAAAAAATTCACAACTCCCTCAAAAGCAAGAACAGTCCAGCAAGTCAAAATGATGATTTAAGGGACCTTGTCTCCCCCTCTGACCCACTGTGGCAGTCCCTTTTCCCTTCCAGAAAAGTCTGAATATCAACTTTTCTCTTTGTCGGACAAATGGGTTCTGAGGATCATTCATCAAGGTTGCATATGGCAGGGGGAAGAAATCCCTCCTTTCCAGAGTGTATTTCTTCATTCATTAGACCAGACTTTTTTATTTCTTCCTACCTTTCATTACATGCTGTACCAGGGAGTGAAAGAACCAGTTCCTCTTTTCGAGGTTTGGATGTTTTTTTTTTTTTTTTAGTTCAAAAGGAAGAGGATGCTTGGAGACCAGTTCTGGATCTTTCTTTCCTAAATCTTTTTGTGATACTGCTCAAGTTTAAAAAGCTGTCATTTCACAACCCGTTAACTCCTCTTTCTCATTTATGTTTCCTGGTAATATTAGATTTACCCTCTAACTCTAGGATTGCCATAGCCAAAACCCATCTCCTATCTACTTTACTCTACACATCCCCAGTACTAACAAACCTAAATAAAACTGATCTAAACAAACTGTCCACCTGCTACAACAAAATCGCCAGATTTGCAACCAATGCAAAATTTCGGTCTCACCACTGCCTGTCCCTACATACTTTACACTGGCTTGAATTTCCCAACTTATTATAATACCACCCACTCAACCTAGCTCACCAGATTCAATATTATCCTGAGAAAAACCCTGCCCTATCTGACCTTCTAAATTTCTACAACTCAAATAGGTAATTGCGATCCAGTAGCAAAGATCTGATCGCAAATATGCCTTGGAAAAATAGCCATGGGGAATGCCTTTTCCCCAATGAAGTTGCAAAGACATGGAATACCCTGCCTCCCGAACTCAGACTACAGAGCTGTTCCACTACTTTTAAAAACCTCTTTAAATCATACCTCTTTTCCAAGCCTCTATGCAACTGCAGTACACCTTCCTGAAGGCTAACCCAACACAAGAGCCTACCTCCCTAAGCCTTTGTAGCACACTTATATATTGCTCTACAGTTGCCTTGTGTATAAATTGTATATACTATAAATCTGTTCTACTATGAAAATGCCTTGCGCATATATTGTACCTATGCTATACCATGAAACTGTTATATTTTGCAGTCCAACTTTGTAGCCTTTATAATTATTAGCTATCCTATAGCATGTTACTCGACTGTCTCTTCCATTAATGCTATGTATAACAGATGTAGTTTCTTACTGTATGGAGCTTTTCTCCTCAGGACTCTGCTGAAAATGGACACTAGTGTAGATGGTGTAGATAAATAAAAAATAAATACATTTAAAAGATGCCTATCGTCACATTCCTATTTATCCAGACTTTGGGTGTTTCTTAAGGTTCTGCATATCTAGATCACATTATCCATTCTCTGCCTTACCCCTTAGACTATCTACTGCACCAACAGTGTTCACAAAGTATCTAGCGCTAGTCATAGCTCAATGCAAGCTACAGGGTGCACACATTTTTTCATATTTAGATAACTTACAAAAAAACACTGGCATGCACACAGGAGAGCAACCAAATTATCTAGTTTTTTATTGCAGTTAATCCTTTATTATTCGCTATTTGTCCATAGACTTTATCAGAAACATTTTCAACAAACTTGTACCAACTTATATACCATAAAATCAGTAGAAAACAATCACTTGAATTAGATATCAGAAAATTAATTAAACCATTAAGCAATTTAACTTTTTTTCATAGGGAACCTAGTAAATACAATCTTAACTTAACTCTTAACTGACCAGGTATTAAATAATCAGTTTTCTATCCAATAAAAAACACTTAATATTTACATAATCATTATGTCCAGGTGGATTATAGGCAGACAAATGTATCTGCCATTCAGCTTCCCTTTTTATCTACAATATTCTAAAAATTACCACCCCTTAAGTCTGCCCTTACAATGTCCAAAATAGTAAAGGTAAACCTTTTACATCTGGAGCAAGACAGTGAATGCTTATATAAAGCATTGTTCTCATTTTTAACTTTAATAATATATAAGTGTTCTTTGATCATCTTATTCAAACTTCTGTTGGCCATGCCCAAATAAAAAGCTGGACAACTGGAACATAATGCAATATAGACCACACCAGAAATATTACATCTAAACCTGCCCGGAATTCTAATAGTATAATCAAGATTCTCCAAAACTACATAAGGTCCTTCATGTATATGTCTATAAGTCTTACGACTATACCACTTATACATGCCAAAATATTTCTGTGTAAGGGGTGGAACCAACTTGATATCCCTATGTTTTAACAACTGTTTAATACTACCATGTTTTCTATACACACAACTTGGAAAACCTCCAAACACCTTGGCCAAGTCACCATTTCCTATTATGACTTTCCAATTATTACAAATAATATTCTTTACAGCGACGTTGTCCACACTCATATCCAAACAATATCTAGGCATAACATCTAACTTAGGTTCCTCAAATAAGTTATTACACTACTTTTTTGATGAAACCATTCGAAAGTATGGGAGAAAGATCATTTAATCTCTTTAAGTGAATTTCTTTAACTAAATTGTCAAATAATACAACTACAGAACCCCTACCATAGAGCCCTTAATAAATTTACTTAAATTAAAACCATCATCCTTAACTATCAAAAATAAATCATCTACAAATTGTCGATAAAAAATAATTTTATCATAATAAGGAAGCATAACTACAATTTCCATCTCCCACCAAGCTAAAACCAAATTAGCATAAACTGGGCCAACAGTGGACCCCATGGCTACATCTTTTAATTGTTTATAATACTTTTTATTAAAAATAAAAAAAATATTTTCTAATAACAATTCTAACACACACGAATAAGCACCAATGCTTCTGTCATCTATGGTAGTATACTTACTTAAATAATTCTTGACATAATCCACCCCCTCACCTTGAGGAATATTTGTGAACAATGAAACTATGTCTGCTGTAAACAATAAAAACTCTCATCACAATTTAACTGTTCCAAATGAAACAATCTAATTTTATTTAAAAAATCCCATGAATCACAAATATAGGATGGCAGTAACTGAACCAATGGATTCAAAATATGGTCCAAGTACTTGTTGGTTACTTGTTTTTACACTGGTTTGGGGGAATGTATTTATTTATTTATTTATTTTTGGTTTGCACGTAGATAACTTGCTTATATTTGCAGAGTCTTTTTCAAAGTGTCATAAATCTCTCATTTGGATGAGAGATATCTTACACAGGCTGGAATTCCATTCAAAAGTCCTTTTTGACACCTTCATACAGGATTGTGTTCCTGGTATGTCAGCTAAATATCTCAGTTCAGACAGCTTTTGTTCCACATGAAAAAAATAGATCTATATCTGCACCTGTTCATAAGGTTTTCTACTCAGACTTTGGTCACTGCAAGGATATACCACAAGACTTTGAGTCTTTGAGTCTTATGACATCTATAATTCCATGAAACATCTATCAAGACTCCACATGAAAATGATAAAATGGTATCAGGCGTCTCTTTGGTCCCAGTATCAGCATGCTTTGTTTTGTCAAATCCCATTGCTGAGGTTTGTCAGAGAAATCACTTGATGGAGACAGCAAATATCCCTAAATCTAGGTCTCCCCTTCTACTTTCTGCTCCAAGGCGGTCAGTAGCAACAGACAACTCAGACTTTGCTTGGGGAGCAGTTTCAGGAGGGATAAAAGTGCAAGGTCCATGAGGCACCAATGACAAATTCAAGAACATAAATATTAAGGAGATGCTTGCCCTGACTAAAGCAGTCAACTGACTCTCTAAATCATCTGTAGTCTCTGGAACTTCTTCATGTTGTTACAGACAGTGCAACAGTCATGTGGTACATGAACAAGCAAGAGGGAACCAGGTCATATCCCTGATGCAGACTTGCTGTGTTAGCTTGGGATATAGCTTCACAGCATAGTCTCATTCTATGGGCATCCTACATTCTCAAGGGGCAAAACTGTGTGGCAGACAAACTGAGCAGGACAAGGGCAGACCCTCACAAATGGAGACTAGATCAGCAGTCTTCCAAGATTTGATTCACTGTGGGAAGTTCCTCAAGCAGACCTATTTACTTCCTCTCTGAACAATCAGTTGGCAAGATTCTGATCCCAGACTCTATGCAAGAAGGCCTGGAAGACAGATGCTGTTTCCTTTTTTGAAGAGGAATGTTCATGTATGCTTTTTCTCCCTATCCACTGATATCCAGGGTGTTTCTGAAGATTCTGCAAGATCATTTTGGTGACTCTCTTATAGCCCAGACAACAATGGTTCTCCCTTCTTTTGGAAATCGCCAGGAGCAATTGCCACACACTTGCTCATAGAATGGATATACTCATGCAACAGCATGGGTGTATGACATACTCTGATCTCAATCAACTTCAACTGACTGCCTGGTTGATAGGGTTTTAATTCCCTTTAGGTACCTATTTACTGAGGGTATACAGCAGGTAATAATGGAGGCAAGAGAGCCTACTACTAGAAAATCATATATTAACAAATGCAAAAGGTTTTTGCTCTTCACTTAAAGAGTGGAGGGGCTAGGGCACTGGTTCACAATACCAGCCCAGGGCACAGTTTGAACCAACTATGCTTCTGGATTTACTAACTTATGGACTTTCTTACTCCTCCATCAAAGTTCATTTATTGGCTAGTTCAGCAAGTTTAACATTAGAGTATTGAATTAATGTATACATTCTGTAGAAAGAGGAAGAGAAGTAGCTTGTATAAGCTCTATTATATTTGGAAAAATAAGCATTTTGATTAGAAAAATATATTTTCCAATATAAAAAAAAAATCCATCTCTCTGTAAGATGTTTAATTTTATTTAACATATTGGTGTAATTAATTATTAATGTTTCATTAACACCATTTGATAATGTAATCCCTAGATACTTAATTTTATCTAGAACTGTATATTTAGAAAATGTCTTATCCATATTTTTCTTATTACAATTTATAAGTAATATCTTAGTTTTATCAGCATTAAGTTTAGGACAGAAAACTTTTGGAAGAGTTCCATTGTCTCAAATAAAGCTTATAAAGAGTTACCATAATTATTCAAAGTTAAATGATTGCTAAAGTGTATACCTTTGATATTTGCATTCTATCTGATACAATTTGCAAATAGTTCTATGACCAGAGCAAATAATAAAGGAGACAATGGGCATTCTTGCTTAGTACCCTTAGTAATTGTAATTGGCCTAGATGTGTATGATACATGCCTTATATAAGCTAAAGAATTTTCTTATAGCAATGTAATTAACTTTATAAAATCTTGTGAAAAATCATATTCTTCCAAGGCCACAATAAATAATCCCAGTGGACTAAACCAAAGGTACGGCTTATGTCTAGACATACTAGAGTCAAACTTCCTTTTGTAATATTAGCATAGTCAGTTACTGTATGTAATCATTTAATATTATCATGTGTTTCTATTCAGTATGAAGCCAGTTTGATCTTAATCAATCAGCAAAGGTAGGAAATGTTTAATTCTGTTAGCAAGAATTGCCATAAAAATCTCATACTCAACTTTTAAGAGGGATAATGATCAATAAGATGAGCCAGGGGAATATTTTTTTGTTTCTTTAGCTAATGTAAAGACTCTTAACAATACTGACAATGCTTCCTTAGGTAATACTTTATAAATCTCTGCAATAATACCATCAATTTCAGATGTTTTGGTTAATTTGATATTTCAGTTCTGACATTAAAATTGGTTTATCTATTACTTTTATCTGATCTTCTATTAACTAATTTTTGATATGTTTCTTAAAAAGATTTTATTATACTTTGTGGTTCTATTACTGGGTCATATAAATTAATTGAATTAAAATGTAATTTAAAGGCCTTTAAAATGCCTTCTAAATCTGAAACCATTTTCCTAGTTCCAGGAATATAAACTGATTTTATTTGGTTAGATTTAATAATCTTCTTCATTCTATTTGCTATTTTATGGTGTTTTTTAGGATTCATAGAATAAGAACTCATTTTAATCTTCTCTTAATCATAGTTTTATAATGTAATGTCTCAAAATATTTTTATTTGTCTCATCAAGATGTTTTGCAAACTTTTTGTTACCTTTTTGGATATATAATTTTAGTTTATCAACTTTCATTTGTAGATCTAATGATTCTTTATTCCATTGTTTTTTTTATTAATATTACCAGAATAAAAGTTTGCCATATAGATATGATTTTAAAGAATTTCACACATATATCTCCAGTATATCCTTAGTTAGATTTACATTTGTAAAGGATTGGATTTTCTTGTTATAAAAGTCCTTAAATTCTTTCAAGTTAGTTATATAAGATGGAATTGTACTAATAAAACACTTTGTTTTGCATTCATTTTCAATTCAAATGTAATTGCATTATGATCTAATAGAGGGCACGTGGCAACTTTAATTTTATCTAATTTTCCAGATATATTGCTTGAAATATACACTCTATCATTCTAGATTGGGTACTATGTCGATGTGCATAATGTGTAAAAAATTATGAATTTGCCTTTGCATATTCATTTATGTCCTTAATATTAAATATATTTATAAAATCTATTAATGCCTTAGATGATGCTGGTTTCCTATGCTTATTTTGTGTGCTAGTATCACAGCCATTCAATATACAATTAAAGTCACCTGTAAAATTCTACTCCCTATAGAATGTTATATAATATCCTCAAACTGTTGCTTGACCACTTTAACTCCTAAACCCAGAATCTGTAAAGATTAATCAAGGTGTATACTTTCCCATTTATTTCCAAAGATACTAGAGTAAACATCCCAGATCTATCATTGTATAAATTAATGATTTTAGGTATTAACACAGAGTTTTTCCACAGAATTGCCATACCTTTTTTATTGCTTATAATGTGAGCTAACAAGTACTTAACAGTTATTAGCATTAAGTCTGTTAATGTCTTCTTGTAATAAATGTAAAAATACAACACGAGCATTAAACATTTTTAGATTTTTGCTTATATTTCCCATTTTACAACTATTATTCAAGCCATTAACATTGATAGAAATACACTTCATACATAATTTATCATTAGAAGTGTAGTTAGCCATATATACTTAATAATATAGGTAAAATATAACTGATAATGATTGTATATGTTTATCAGTCAAGCTGATGTTATTAATATAACTGATAATGATTGTATATGTTTATCAGTCAAGCTGATGTTATTAATAGTTGTAGACACCAATTTATAAGTAGTTAAACACTGAAATATTAAACATTTAAATAAAAAGTAAACCATGCAGTGTCTAAGGTTTAAGACCCCAAATTTGAATAACATTTCTATTATAACGTTTCTTCTAAAGTCTCTTCCCAAGCCAAACCTCCTTTCTAGCTATTTGAGAATTAACTCTACACAGAAAGTTACTTATTAAACAAATACTAATTATTGAATTATATATACTTCTTATTTCAAATGTATGTCCTATGATTTGTAATTGGAAATAATTATACATAATATGGATCTATTTATCCCAATTAGTTTTAATACTCAAACAATCAATATTTCTTAAATCAAATGTTGTAACCATTTTCAAATCCTATATAGCATAACTATAGAAATATATTAAAATATGTGCTTATAATCTTACATATTACTAAATTAAATTATATGGGTTTGTATGTGCGTGTGCATATAAAATTATGTAAATGGAAAAAAATAGAAGAAAGCTAGTGTATCTTTACTAAGTAATAAATGAGTATAACAGAAATCCCATTCAACAATCAAAATCCATGTTACTAACAACCTTAAACATCACTACAATATATGGCAAAGGAACCTGTAAGTAAAAAATGATGGTATCTTAAGTAAGCCTAAGAAACTAGAATCTTGAAATCAAGCAGTCTAATTTCCATTAATATCTTTCAGTTTAAACATATTGCTTTCACATATATTATGAAACAGAATGTGGATTAACTGATCAAACAGCTCTTTCACCTGAAATAGCAAAAATTATGAAACAAAATGTGGATTAACTGATCAAAGAAAGAGCTCTTTCACCTGAAATAGCAAAATATCCAAGGTGTCATTTTGTTTAAGTAGTATCCCAAAGCAATTGCTAAAAAAATACTTAAACTGGAAATATGTATCATTTCAAACTCAAATCAGAATCCAGTTTCACTATTTCTCTGAAAGAGGCTCAACCATTGATAAATAAACTTTTGATTAATGAGATTCTGGCGAATAAAAGTTCCACCTCCACAATGAATTTAACATTGTAGGAATTTAATAAAGTATGAAGATGTTAGGAAAAAAGTAATGCACTTAAAAAAGTATAATAAATCTGTCATGTACAAATGAAATCCCACACTGAGTGACACTATATGACCACGATGAAGTCTTTTAAGAGCAGTCTAGGCTTAAATTCACATTTAAGCCAAAATTCAAATTATTCTGCACTGCTGTCAATTTCTGAAAAATATTACCAGAATAACTCTTGAAGGAATTGTGGTTTAATCTAAGAGGTCTCATTTATAAACAGACTGTGTGTAAAAAATAAATATATTCCTTATCAGCTCAGGCTTTATTGCGTGCATTAATAGCCTAATTCCAACAACTATTTGTATTTTACTGACTTACATGACAAATGATTAGTGTGAGTTTTAAGTCTTAAGGATATTAACTTGTGCCATTAATCTGTTGTTTATTTTAAATCTCACACACTAAAGAATTCATTCATTCTTTTCACTTTCAGTAAAGCAGTTATAATACAAAGCAATTAGTTATCAATGCCAGTTCATAGATTTTCTTCTAAAAATTCTGGGAAATGGAGTCAAACTGAGTAATGTCCAATCATTGTACAACCTGTGCATTGCTTTTCTAGTTTTCTAACTTGTGTACATTCAAAAATGCATGTGTATTAAATATGGTAGGAACCACACAAGAACTTTACCTTTATGTACATGCTTTTAATTATGACTCATATTGAAATTTGTAGATATTTCTTCCCACAGTGCCCTTGGAGGACATCTTTTGTGCTTCAGTCTCCTCTACCCAAAACATGTTTTTATTTCACCCGAGTTTGCAATAACTCTTCTATTGTTGTAATTTATTCCAGAATATCACTACTTCTGATAACTCCTTCCCTCTGTTATTTTATCAACATATACAGTAAAACAGTATACTCCTGAAACTGTACTCTATATATTCATTTCTGTTCTCTAGGATACACCTGATACTGTTATGGGCTGGCACCACTACAGCCACATGCCTATACGCAGTTTCATATCTCTGTCCTCTCTCAATCCACTGAGAAGTCCCAGAGCCTCTTCTACATAATACACTTTGAGCAGAAAAAATACTCTGCCCACTCCAAAACAAAAATCAGATGAAGCAAAGATGCAAACGCCACAACTAATCAAAATTTGGCTTAACAATTCTGTTCATTGGTTGCAAAATACCCATATTCATTGCCAACTATGACTCCAGATTCAGCTTGACCCACACAAAGTCAATACTGAACAGTCAAGACCCCGAGCACACAATACCTTCAGGCTTGTTTAATAAAAAAATCTCTCTACCTTTGAGCTCCCATTCCTCCACCATTCGCAGCTACATCAAGATTTTTTTTACTTCATAAGGTATTTAAAAAAGGGTAAATATCACTTTAAATAATATTATAACAGGATCAGCTGTGATATAATGTTTAACCCTGCACTTAACATCATTACTCGACCATCCTGTTTCCTTCACGACAATCCACGCAATCAGAAGACAGTCTATATGCCAGAGAAGGCATAGAGAAGAAAAGAAAAAAAACTTCTAGCTCATAACCTCAGCAGGAGGCAATCTAAGTAAGTAAGCAGGGGAAACCAATCTATACAAGATGATTTTCAAAATGCAACTCTCCACATACAAAAAACACCATCCAAACCATCACCTCCACAAAAACTTCATAACATTAATCAGAAAAAAATGAAAGAAATAAAACAAACAAAAAAAGATTTATGTCACCAACAACACCACTCAAACAGTGCATACATACCATAAGCACTCAGCACACAATCAGACAAAACCAGTTGGAAATTTATACAGACTAATAAATCTCTGTGCCACCAATGTAATACTAAATGAAAAGTCCATCTTGCAAAGCATAATATTCATTCATAGCAAACAAATGCACAGTCAGAAAGATAGGAAAAATAGTTATTTGAAATTACCTTATCAATAATAGAATGTTTTCAAATAATATCTAAGTAAAAATTATTGTTTATGTTATATAAGAAATGATATAAATAGATAAATAATTTTACCTTACTTTTGTGCTTAAGCATATCTGTTTTTTTTCTTGCCTGCCTATAACTTGTTATTGTAAAATAGCAAGTGATACCAAGAATATAAGATTATAAGTCAATTAAATCAAAGACAAAAGCAAAAATGATAGATATGTATTTGTTCTTTATTTTTTTCTTCTTCTTGTCCATAGTTTTCCATCCTTTCTTTTCTGTGTGTCTTTTCAATGAATTGTAGCTCCAATCCATTTCTTCTGTTTGTTCTAAAATATTTGATTTTAAGAAAAATATAGCTGATTCCAGTGTTTCAAAGGTTTTCGTACCTTCTGTAAGAAAAACTGTAAGTCTAGCTGAAAATAATAAGTACACTTTAATCTTTCTCTTTTTCAGTTTTTTTATCAAAGGAAGAAACAGTTTTCTTTCTGAAATCGCCGATGAAGAGTAGTCATTATCAAACCTTATTGTACTGTCATGTCATTTAATTTAATCAGTGAATCTGACCAAGCAATTTTTAATACCAGTTCCTTATTTTGGCAGAAAAAAATCTTACAATCATGTATCTCAGATTTGTATTTACTTTTTGACCTGTGAGCTCTTTTAATGCCATATGATACGGACTCTGATAAATTTAAAGACTTAGGCAGCCAAGAAGTGAGGAAATTAGCCATATTGTCTCCTTCTATTTTTTCAGGTAATCCATAAATGTGTATATTGTTCTTCCTAGATCTATTTTATTTAGTAAATAAGTATTTTTGCTTTAATAAAAATTCAATGTTATGTTCTTCTGAAACTCTTCCTTCTATATCATTTAGTGCATCTTCCATACTGGAGATCTGAGTCTTCTGTTGCATTATTATTTCATGTAGCTGTTCCATTTGTTTTGTTCATTTCTTTTTGAAGTTATCTAGTTTATTGTCCATTTTATCTAGGTTTATCTAAAGGTCTTGAATGCTAGTAAGAAGTGATTACAATGTCTTCTTTAATGACAAGTCCTGTGAGGTAGTTTTGGAGTAACTCATTCTGAAGAATAGACAAAACCCTTTCTATCTGAATGTTGACAGGGATTAAACAAATTGAGAATATATATTTTGAATATAATCTTCCTAAATCTTGAAAAGAAGATATTCTTCAAAGTTGAAGAGTCTACAATGTCAAAAACTTAAAAAATTCCTGTCAGAAGTAGTGCACTGAACTCAATGGACCAATAGCAGAACTAAAAAACTAAGCTGTTAGCCTGTTACCATGTTGGCCATGCCCCAGTGTAGCTCATTCCACAAATACTGTTGAAGATTTTATAGATACAAGCCAAGCGATACACAGATAATTTTTATATTTTTATAATATGGTGGCCTAGTTACTATTATACCTTCTAATAGATTTATAATATATAAAAATATACTTTTATACACTTCCACAAAAAAAAAAAAAATGGAACTAGCAGTTAGCTTTATCTTAGATGCAGGTACATGAGACCACTTTATTGCAGACAGAGTACAGCAGCAGTAACAATAAAGAAGCGCGTCCTTCACAATTCAGAATTGCCATCTGACTACCTGTTCTAAAAACCAGCACATGGGAGATGACCCAAGTGCATTGTGCTATTCTTTCTCAGACTCAGTGGCAGGAGAAAATGACCACCGGTCTCTAGCTGTTAAAGTAAGCTCTGCCTTTTCCTTAACAGTGAGTAAGTACCCTTGAACAGTCATCATATAATGTGTGTATGGTGAGGACACAGAGCAACTTGCTGATACATTTTTTTGTTTTTTTTATCAGTAACTTGCTGTTTATTGTTAGACAAACTTGAAGTCCATTTAAGAGAAATGTAGCTTTTTGGAACTCTGAGAAGCACTGACATGCAAACTGAATATTGCAGACGCATGATACTAGCTGCACATGTGTTAGTGAAGATATGTACACTGAATGAATGAATACAGTCCTCAGCTTCTGTCCACTGATTGCTTCAAAGTCATTGCCATAAATCTTAAAACTTAAAGGGAATAATCTAAAATAACTCACATATTTATTTTTTCTTTTTGTATTTTTTGTTTGCGTGAAAGTTCTTTCTCGCTGTCAGCTGAGGAAATGTAACACTTACATGTTGCAGTACAGGTGGGCTTCTATTGCTTCATCTCTTCTGCTTTCAGTCAGAGATGGCAGCAGTCGAAGCTGGCAGAGATACAGCACTGAGTACTGCATGGGGCAACACGCACAGCAGGAGCTGCAGCAAAAGTCATGACAACAACACTGTGGCTGGAGACAGCATAAGCAGCTCATGCATTTGAGGGTTGCTTAGTTGTCAGATTTATTGATTTTCAAATTAAGAAAGGGTTGAGCACACTGTGGCATTACACAAAATAAAGCATTCTCTTCCCTTCTACCATAACTCTATCGATGTATTATCCTGGTTCTGTATCAGTTAGTGCTACCTTCCTGTAACATAACCGTTTTTAATTCTATGTATTTATCACACTTGTTATTAGGATTAGCAAAGTGATCAAAAATGTCCCATTTCAGCTACAGTCTGGAAAAACAGTGTTAACATATACATAACAAAAAAACAGTAAAGTAGCCAAATTCAGTAGCAAATGCGATTAACATATCACTATAATATACACACAATAATGCCAAAAAACAGGAAGATTGATATGACACTGAAAAGTCACATTCAATACAATATCAGGCAATGTACTGAGCTCAGTAGAACAGGGATTAAAAAACTAGTAGCTGAGCATAGTGAGAAACGTGTACCATCAGAAAAAGTTGTACTTCCTGTATATATTTTCATATATGCGGGTCTTTTGGATCACACAAATTATGCACAAAATCTGGTTCCCCAGTACCATCTACCTTATTTTGTATTACAGCTTGCTTTTACAACATCTGATAGAAGACAATAGTACCAAATAACAATCATCTAAACATAATGACGATGAAGCTGAGATTTCTCATTTATTCAAAAACATTTTTTTTGTGCAAGAGAAACAACAAGAAGGGGACAGTCCCCAAAACCCATTAGCCAGACATACTAACATACTAACAAAAGGCTGCCAGACCTTGTGGTGAATTATATTTAGTTGTCAAGGGAGATGATGTTCTTAGTTAAATTAGGATTTTTTAATGATCTTGACTTTGGTGTAAAATTGTGCAACAAGTTATTGTTCATACTCCTATTGCAATGAAAATTCAAACACCACCTCTTCGATATCAAGCACACATTAAAATGGGAAAATGTCATATGGATGTCGGGTAGTACTACAACACGTCTACAAATGCCTGACATTATGGGGGCTTTCATTTAGGACCAATGTTCTTCACTTATGAAGAAGAAAGGCATATTGTACAATTTACTGGCAGTTATTGACCAAAGTGCTCAAAAGTTAGATAACTATACCAAATTGGTTGAAACTGACTCATTCATTCATCAGAAAGAAATTCCCCCAACAGCAGTGCAGAAGTCTGTGACCCCTTCATCCCTTAACTACAAAATCACTAAACCTCAAAGTAAGTTAGAAATGTTGTCGATTTCAACTCATTCCTTTATTTTATATATATATATATATATATATATATATATATATATATATATATTTTTTTTTTTTTTTTGTAATGGGGGTTGTACATTGACCTCAGTGGACCATCTGCAGGCTCAGCCTAGGTAATTCATCTTGACCAAACAGGCTTTGATGAAATAGTTTGTGACAAAGTACCTGTGTGCCTGTACAAAGAGCGACACTCCTGGGGACTACTTTGCTTCTTTAAAAGAGCTCTAGCAATACTTTTTCTACTACAATGTTGTATGCAAATTACTATGTTAAAAAAAATTCTGAAAGGGTAATTAAGTATTACTGCGGCAAAAAGAAACAGCCAGCATTCCAGCAGAACAAATTTTAAACTGCCACCGTGAACGAAGAAAACCTAGATGCCTTTAAAAGACATATAAACATCCTCCAAACATATGCTCATCCTTTGCATTGGGACTTTATTCCTGTAATTAAGTTGCACACAGAATCTGAGAAGGTGGGCAAAACTAATCACTTCTGTCAGTTATGCAGTGTCAGTGGTGCAATAGGTAGCATGCTTACTTATGATGCAGAAGACCGTGAGTTCTGTTCCTACACTAGGTAGTTGGAGTGCTGACACTGCAGTGTACTATAAGGTGGTGCTGCACACCTGAGTGTATCATCCTTCTGCTGAGATGTTAAACAGAGGTCCCATTTGTTTGAGTTGCTGGTAGATTAGGTGGATGTAAAAGATCACACAGCACCTATCAAAAAGAGTATGTATGTAAAGTTCCCTGATGCCCTGGCCAAATTTCCCCTAGTAGTATAAATACCACCAAGTGTTTTCTCTGAAAAGAGGCCATTGGCCTAGTGGAACCAACCCAGTCAACAAAAGGATAAATAAAAAAATAAATAAATATATAATCAGACAACAGTGTTAAAATTGTGTTAACCAGTCTGACATCTAAAAATATTCGTCTCATGAACTCTTGTGATCAGTATAACTGGATACCTAACATAAAGGTCATTTTTAACAAGTGGTTATCAGTGAGATCTGTAAGGTTGTTGTAAATGCAGCGAACACAAACAAGATGAGCAGTAATTACTAGGGAATAAAATCAAAGCAGTAATGTACAGGACAGGTGAACAAGGGTGATACGAAATACAGTTAAAATAAACTACAGATAAACATTTCTTCTTTACAGAACGCAGTGTTCCTGTAGCAGATGATTTTGGCTCCAAGCCCGGTTTTGTCCTCTGCTCTGTTGCCTTCTTGTGCACTCATTAAAAATGAGTTCCATTCCTATGCATACTGATTGTTGCATCAAGTCTGCAAAAGGCAGTGAAACACAAAAGAGAAGTCTGAGAGCTTATATCCACTGCCAAGCCTAAGAAACATCCGAGTATCTGAATGAAACAGTGATATTAAGCTCAGCATATTAAATCTGCAGCTGCAGGAGTAAAGGTACTAAAAGGCAATGTAGTGTGACAAGCAAGACATTTCCAACAGAAACTGATGTGAACGACCTCCTCTGGTTCTCAGCAAGGCTATATTTGTTCTCTTAAGTGGAAAATAACAGTAATCCAACCATCAGTGTCCTTTCCTGGACTTGCAGTTTGCAAGATTTAACTGGATGACCAGTCCCAGAGATTCATGGTAGCACTGATTCAGTTTTTTTTTTTTTTTTTAAGAAGAGAGAATGGTCCTGATGCAGGGTAGGATAAGGTGGCGTGCAAAATGTCACATAAAGCCAAATTAAAGGATTCTGTAACTTTCTACATTTTTTGAAAGAAAAAATAGTCTAATAGTCTTATTTCACTCTACTGGTTGACAAATGAAGAAATATCTGGGCTAATCCAACTGTGTAAAGTCCATTTGCACACAAGTAACACATATGTACTGCTCAGTACAGTGATAAAAATAATATGTATTGTTTACATGCGGAATCACTCATTTATTCAGATATGGAAATGATTGGCCACAGCACATACTAAATTTAATAGATGATACGTATTGGCAACTCGGTACATAAAAATCTACTGCCAATCATTAGCGGACCGGAGTTCCGCTGTGGCGACCCCTAACCAGGAAAAGCCAAAAGATACAACAACAACTTATTCTCAAGAAATAAAAATAAAGAATGATACAATGAAGATCATGTACATACATTCAGAAGAAAGAAACAGAATTATTGTTTGGATCGGTATAATTTTTAACTCCTTTTTTAGCAGATGAAAATATCTGCACGACACATGCCACTTTATTTGTGAAGTACAAGGGAAAAGGAAAAAAATCCGCAATCACACTGTTTTGTTGAGGGATTTTTTTTAAACACAAGGACTTTTCTTGGGGAAATAAAAAACATTGTCATTTTATTAAGAAGATGTATGAAAAAATATTGATGTTTCAGGGCTTGAAGCTAGAAACGGTAGAGAATCTGGTAGACTGGAGACTGTGTATATGAATGAAAGAGAGGAGACAGTAACAGAGGCTTGAAAACTGAGTAAGAGTACATATAGTTTTTAAGGAAAACTGGGAATAGTAGAGAAGTAGGGAAGATAGTATGTTTAAGACGAGTAGATTGGAGAAGAGCCTGCTAACAGACTACAAAAATTGTATAGGAAATGCAGGCAAAACAATCAGAATAAACGTTTTAAGGGGAAGGCAAGCCTTCTGCATTGTCCATCATATAATCTACCTATTTATAAATCACCTCTAAGGTCATCATTATTACTTAGAGAAAAGATAAATGTTGCCCATTTCCTTTCTTCTGTGATTTTGGCATGGCAATACAGCTGTTCTGGAACTCTCTACTGGAGTTTATGTGTTGTTTATTATTTAGTTTATTTATAGTTGTAAATAGATCTACAGGGATTTGTCTCAGACATTCCTCATGCGTTCATGTTGTGTGGATATATTTTAAGTTCTCTGTTTTACCTTCTTTCTGCTTTAATACTCTGTAAAATCATTTCTGATGATTTATAAATGAATTAATGTACATTGCACTTTCCCACTTTACTCAGATCATGGCTAAAAAGTCTGCAAAGAGCTGCCCACCTACTCTGTTATCAAAAGATTAAATAAATAAACAGGCACTGCCTAGGAACATACATGCACAGAGTAAAATACAGTCACAGAACAAAGTAAACGTGAATAGCTTTTTATTCATTACCTAGAAATGCAATGATGCATATTTTCCAACAAACTACAAATCTACTTAATACAGAGGATTTATACAAAAAGGCAGAAGTAGAAAATTACAAAAAGTATGTGCATTTGTTTGATTTGGGGACCTCTTTTTCAAACAAAAGAGCATACACATGGAAGACAGTATATCAGGTATAACGCAATTTTAGAAAGTATTACAAGATTGCATATGAGGATTGATGTTAGATATGAGGAACACAGAAGGAATAAAACCATGTTAGGAAACTGAATTTGATACAGCTAACATGAGTTTTGCTAATAGCTGCTTTGATATAAATTATATGATGCAGTAGGTGAGAATTTTTTTATAAACATTGTTATAAATGCTGTGATTGTGTAATAAGGTTTATCATGACTTGCTCAGGACAAATTTGCTCTTTTTTTCCTCAGACATATTAACTTGAGATACAGACTAAGCATGTCAATATTGCTCAATACCAGCTGTACCAATATATTCTGCCTCATGGTCTTTCCATCCAAGACCCCAGTGAAGCAGCCAATAATCTTACGCAGACGCTTTTCCAACTTCAGGAAATTGTTTCCCCCACAACAGCATGCAGGTTCTGTATGCCGATGTGTGCTTGACCAAATCTCCACTTAAAACAGACACACCCGCTTCAGCACCGCTGGAAATGGATGCACTGCAAATAGCTGATGAAATATATGTCTTTATTAAAGTCAGTCCTGCAGTAAAACACCAAGTAAAGATGAATAGAAAGATGACAAAAAGGACAAAGCAAAGATATGTGTGTGTGTGTGTGTGTGTGTGTGTGTGTGTGTGTGTGTGTGTGTGTGTGTGTGTGTGTGTGTGTGTGTGTATATATATATATATATATATATATATATATATATATATATATGTACGGGATCACTTGGTGGTACAGCGATAGTGTTGTTACCTCACAGCAAGAGGTTCTCCTGTTCGATTCTCGGCTGGAATGCCTTCTGTGTGGAGTCTGCATGTCCTCCCCGCAGTCGAGTGGTGTCCGAAAGACATGCGTGAATGGGCGTGCCTTCACTGAAGGCTGGGAGTTGGGCTGGCAACTCGGCACCATAAAAAAAAAAATCTACTGCCAATCATTAGTGGACCGGAGTTCCGCTGTGGCAACCCCTAACCAGGAAAAGCTGAAAAGAACAACATGGGATCACTACTAAATCTTGAAATTCTACATTACCGAGACCCTGAATCCCAAATACCAGAATCTCAAGATTGCAGAATCTCAAACATAAAAAGAAAAAAAAAATACATGTTTTAACATATATGTACATATATATATATATATATATATATATATATATATATATACATATATATATATATATATATATATATATATATATATATATATATATATATATGTACACATATATATATATATAAATGCTTGCGTGCTTGCTTTAATGACTAAGCAAGTAAAGTTCATTTAGTAGTAGGGCATCTGCTGGAACTGGGCTGTGGGGAGAGTAATGACAAGGCATTGTCTGCATGCCTCTTCCAGGAATCAGGATGTGAGGATGTACCAGTAGTACAACAGGTAACACACTTTTGGTAAAGAAGGCTGTGGGTTCTAATCCTGCACCAGGTAGATTGATAGTTGACACTGCAGTGCAGCATGGGGAGGGGGCCCTGTACTCCTGCTTGTGCTATCCTTTGGATGAGATGTTTTACTGAGGCCTCATCTGCTTGAGTTGGTGGTAACTCAGGTGGTTGTAAAAGATCCAATGGTGCCAATCGAAAAGAGTAAGGGAAGTTGCCTGATGCCCTTGCCAAATTTCCCCTAGTAGTATAAATAGCACCTCAGGTCTCCCCTGAAAAGAGACTACTAGTCGACTGTGACTATCCCAGTTATCAAAGGATGAATGGTTGGATGGACGGATGGACGGATAGATAGATAGATAGATAGATAGATAGATAGATAGATAGATAGATAGATAGATAGATAAAATGAGTTAAAGACTGAGGGCACATGGCCAATTTCATGAGCACCAGTGGTGATAGAGGGGCAGTAAGAGGAGACGGTGCTGCAGTAGCTGGGGAGAAAAAGAGAGACAATTCCCATGTTTGGGAGCATTTCTATCACAGCACTCCTGTGTGCCCATCTATGTGATGTCAGCCCAGTACATCAAAGGCAAATAAGGCTTTAAAGAAAACCATAGTTGACAACAGTATGATGGCCCAGGATTTCCCTCCATAATGGGGGCATTCACAGCACGCTTGCTGTGAGACCTTCTGGTCTAGAGGGATGAGTATCCACTCAGTGAAGAGATACATCCAGGGTATTTCCCAAGGTGTGGTGGCCCTAGTTAAAAAAGGATCAAAATTCTTTCTTGACTACATCTATTATAAGGCACCGAGACATCTTTTACAGTTTAAACTCTACACATAATAACTGTGTACAAAGTTCTGCATTAACTTTAAACAAAATATTTCAGCTGTATTGAAAATGTAATAATTGTTCAAAAAATCATGTCTGTGGAGAAGATGACAAGCTACTGTCAACTATGCTTAAGTTCTACTAATGTTTGTATTGCTGTATAACTTTGGTTTTGTATACCTTCAGGGTGTATTTATTATTGTTTCATACTGGTGCTATGCATCTGAGTTGTGACTGAAAGGGTCACAAGTTGTGCTTGAACATGGACAGGGATGAACTTTGACTTACGTGGATGGGGAGTTTGTTCCAGAGCAGCAGTATGCTCTGTGAGATACACTTGTTCATTCAAACCATTCTGTTGATGTTGCAGAAGGGGTTAGATCCCTATACCAAGGATTTCTGATGCCATCTAATGTATGGATCCTATAAAATGGATATTAAACTTATCTTGTATGGAGTCAGGAGAACACTGTATCATGGTGCCATCTGTATACTATAGCACTGTTTCTCTTTGCTTGCATGACTATGTATTTCTGATAATGGTGGAGAGGAGGAAAGGGCCAAGCACAGAGTCCTGGGAAATCCCATGTGGAACATTTTTTTCAGAGGATTAGGCAGTGTTCTATAAAAGATGTTCCTGTGTAATGCTTAGGTAAACTGTCATTATGTTCATTAAGGGTGGGGGATATGGTAAGCCTGAAGGAAAATAATAGCAGTTTGTGTGTGGTCCATGATAGCTGCTGATATGAGTACAGTTTAAAGAGGTCAGAGAGCTAAAATCCAAAAGTAAATATTCAGCACTTGAACCTAAGATGGGGATTAAGGAAATACGTGAGTACTGAGACAGTAGAAAAATAAGGTAGAGTGCATCAGATGCTAAGTGGTATCACATTTTAAATGTCAGGAATAAGGAACAGTCCATCTAGTACAGAACAAGTGGTTGAGCTGGGAGAAATTGTGATGGGATTAAAATGCATACAGAGTGTCATACCCAAAGTAGTGCCAGTAGAGCAACATACAATGGTAAGTGTGCAGGTTTAAAGTGGTAAATATAGGACCTAGAAGTCAGGTCCCAAAAGGAGAGATATCCTCCTAATTAGGATATTGAGATCAAGGGCACTGGACAACTTTCTAGAACAAAAGTTGAATATGTCATAAGGCTTCCTTAAAGGGCACCTAGTGATTGTAGACAGTGCCCATAGAACCCAATAGTGTAGACTGATTGTGATTACACTGTCATAGCTCATTTAGTTGATAGTTAAAGTTACATATTTTTATGCACAGAGTTGTTCATAGGCTCATATGCCCAAAGGCATTTATAAGCCTAGCCGGAATGGGTTGGCTTCCAGCAACCCCTTAGATTAGTTCCCTGTGCCTCTGTCCAGCACAGCCACTGAAGTGATCCCCGGAGTATACTTTCTGTTTCCCATCCACTCGTCAAGGTTTCTCTTGAAGAGTGTTAGTGAGGAGCTCTGTGTAATGTAGATTGGAATCTTGTTCCAAAGCATGGGAAGTCTCTGGGACAGGAATTTATCCCTCCAGCATGTCCTATTTATTGTTGTGGTGAGGTTTAGATCCCTAGAGCGTGTGGCTCGAGGGGATATGAATTTCTTTAGGTGGAGCATGTCCATCAATTCTGGGTTGGACATGGTCTTGTATGTCAGGCAGAGATCACCTCTGAGTATGCAACCGAGTACAGCTGGAGTTTCTTCAGTTGAGCTGCACAGGGCATCTGTTTGAGGTCAGTGATCCTGTTGGTGAGGTACTTCTGTGGTCTTTCCAGCTGTTGCAGGTGTCTTGTAAGGTACATCCCAAGTGGGCATTGTACTCTATAATGGGTCTGATGAGTGATGAGTAGAGGGGCACAATGACCTCTTTTGATCAGGATGCAAACTCTTTTGTGATAAGGTGGGCCATGTAGAAGGATTTTCTAACCACTTTGGCAATGTGATTATCAAAGGAGAGATTACTATCTACTTGGGTCCCCAGATTCCTTATTACATCTTCCGTATTTAGGGGACTACCACCTATGTGGTAGTTTGTGGGTAGTTTGTTTTTTCCAAAGCGGATGACTATGCACTTTTTGGCATTTAGCTTGAAGCCATGATTTTGACACCAGGTATCTGTCTCAGTTAGACCCTTTTGGAGGATGTCTGTGGCAGCCGGAGAGTCAATTATAGCCCCTAGTTTGCAGTCATCTGTGAACTTGGTCAGCCATAGTCCTTCTGTGCTTGCCTGTACCTCTGAGAAGTATATGCCGAACAGGAGGGGTCCTAAGACTGAGCCCTGGGGAACGCCACTTGTAACCGGTTTAGAGTCAGACCTAGCTCCCACAACTCTTACCATGTGGGTTTTGTTCGTAAGTCAGTTGGCAACCCATCTTGTCATGTAGGGGTTTATGTTCAGGCTGGTGAGCTTGCCTATAATACCAGAATGGGGAATGGTGTTGAATGCCTTTGCGAGGTCCAGGTAGGCTGTGTGTACCACCTTTCCCTCGTCTATAGCCTTGGTAACTGTCTCAAAGAAGTCCACCAGGTTTAGGAGGCATGATCTACCCTTAAAAAAGCCGAACTGGGTAGGGTCCAGTGTTTGGAGTTTCCCAATGTCTCTGTTAATGAGTTCCATGATGATGGGCTCCATAGCCTTGCAGACCAAGCTAGTCAGGCTTATAGGGTGATAGTTCCCGGGGTCTGCTGTGACTCCACCTTTGTGGAGTGGAATAAATGTTGCTGCATGCCACTCTATGGGTATGTAGCCTGTGGAGAGGCTGAGTTTGAACAGTGTGTTTGGTTCAGGGGTTAGTTCGTCTTTGAGCTCATGTAGAATGCAGCCTGAGACACCGTCCAGTCCCATTGATGCTGTGTTTTTGGCTTTGGAGAGGGCTGTTTTAACCTGAGTCTTTTGTGATTTCAGGGGCTGTACATTCTTCTGGTATGGTTATGGGCCCTTTTGAGGGTGAGAGGGGGGTGAAGTTTGCGCTGAACTTGTCTGCCAGGATGTTGGTGATATCAGTTGGTTCATTGTATTTTGTGCCATTCTGCACTAACACTGAGCAGATCTGAGCATTGCCACTTAGATTCTTGACATAGCTAAAGAATGCCTTGTGGTTATCTTTGGAGTCCTTGGCAATTTTTCTTTTGAAGATCACCTTGGATGATTTTATGAGGGGATTGTAGTTTCTTGATGATACTGATCGGGGATGTCTTCCCTTCTTGGGATTTTACTCTTTTATGTACTAGTTTCCTCCTTCTATTTTACAGCTTGTTTATGGCAGGAGTCCACCAGACTGATTTCCTTTTCTTGGAGGAGTGAGTCTTGGTTTTGCTTTAGATAGCACGATCCATGCATTCTTGTAGGTGCCTGTAGAATGCATTAGTAAAGGATTTTACAGCTTGGACAGTGTTATCCTTTAGCATGGGAGCTTTGAAACTTTCCACCTCGGTCTTAAGTAACATGAAGTTTGCTTTTGAAAAGTTTTTCACTGTGGTTTCCTTGTCCGGGTGTGGGGGCAGAATTTAGCTATCCAAAGTGATTTGTTTATGATCAGATCTAACCAGTGAGGGGTTGACCTCTGGTGTGGAGCAGGGGTCGCCCATGTTGGTGATGACCAGGTCCAATATGTTGTCACGTCTGGTGGGAGCGTTGACTAGTTGATCCAGGGCATTTGAGTTTATAAATTCTAGGAAATGTTGGGCAAGGAAGTTAGTACTTGAGTAGTTCTCCCATTTAATATTTGGGTAATTGAAATCACCCAATATTAGGGTGTTTGGTAGGACCTTTATATTTCCCAGTGTTTCCAAAAATGTGGAATGGGGGTCCTGGGACATGGTGGGTGATCTGTAGCAAGCTACAATTTGAATTGCAGTTTTGCCCATTGTAAGTTGCACGTGGATGATCTCTGAAGCATCGTGCTGTGCCACTAACCTGGAGGTGTGTATCCTTGATGAATATGGATACGCCCCCGCCTTTTGTATTTCGGTCTGGGTTCTGTGGCCGAAATGTATGGTATGAGTTGTAGCCTGGTAGTGCTGGGGTGCTCTCTGGAGCCTTAAACCAGGTTTCTGTTACTGCACATATATTGATTTTTTCCATACTGAGGAGTGCCTCGAGTGCATTCATTTTGAGGTTTAGACTTCTGGCATTGAGTAGCATTAGTTTTTTGTTACTTGTGATTTTTATGGCGGTGGGTTTGTCTTTTGACCCTTGCCTAAAAAAGGCACTATTGGGGTGGCAAGTGCCTTGGCCAGTATTCGAAAGCCTAATGGTGACAGGTGCAAGCCGTCTCTAGCGAAGCAGTGTGGCTTGTTGAGTATGTCATCCCAGGTGGACAGGTACTGGATCTCTTTTGAATGATACCAGAAACTTAGCCAATTGTTGAAATTAATAATTTATTCTTTATACCGTGGTATAATTCTTGGTGAGGGCAGGATGCTAAACAGGGTCAGGGTCATACCGGTTTGAGCTACGTGATCAGAGAGCTCTTCCATGTCTCTTTTCATGTAGTCCACGGAGGTATGGCTCAGGTCATTCACACCAACATGGACAATGACAGAGTCATATTTGTTCTTGTTCTGGAGTGACCTGAGTGCTTGTGTTATGTGGCGGATTCTGGTACCCGACAGGCAGCTAACAGCAACCTTCTCCTTATTTAGCCTAGTGAGTGGGACGTCAGTGTGCCTGACTATAGAGTCACCTATTACTAGTATGTTGGGTATGTTATTTTGCCTTAAGGGCTGTGATTGCATGGAACACTGGTTATGTGTTTCATGGTTTGTGTTGGGGGGTGGAGGTTGCTTGCATGTCTGCTTTGGAGGTCTCTGTTACTTTTGCAGATTTTTATTTAGAGCCTCTGAGTATGTTTTTGTGTATTTATGTGTGTTTTTTGCCGGTGCTGGTTTAATGGTTCTATGTGAGACTGGTGGTGTGATGCAAGTATTTCCCTTCTCATGTTGACTGTCTGATCCAGCCTTGGGTTGAGAGAGCTTAGCCTCCAGTTTGGCTGTATAATTGCATCTCTCGCATGTATTAGTGTTTGGTGGTAGGAGGAGAGGATTGTCTGTGTACATGAGGTAGTTGTAACATTGCCTCAAAATGCCCAGATTCACCAGTTAGACTGGAGAGTACACCTGAAACTGCCCTTTGGACATGCCTGGATAGGTACAGTGAACTTTTTTACTGAAAGACTGGTAAGGTCGAATAGAGAGCCTTGTCCTTCTGTACAGTGTAGGAGGGTCTAGTGCTAGGGTTTATAAGTGCTTGCTATGAGTTCTGAGCATGTGCCAGGCAGAGAAATGAATGGCTTGAGTGCTTAAGCTGAAAGTTTGTCTAGGTCCAAGAGAAAATTTGAAGAGGAGACTTTGTGGAGCCGGGAATAGTTATACCCTAGCTAACAGGCGCTGTCCAGCGTGCAAAACTGGGCAAATGCGGTATTTAGAGCAGAAAAATGAAAGAGATAGAAATTAGCCCAAAATGGCCAATAAACTACTAATTTCTGGGCTGAAACCACTCCTCCAGGGACAGATAGGCTGCTCAAAGCTCCCCCTCCCAGGTGAACAGAGAAACTTCCTTCTATCCAAGTAGGGTATGGGCAAACACAGAGATTTGTAACACAGCCCTGAATTCAGCACTTAACCTGAAAACTGGACTATACTAGCTTAGAAAGGCGGGAAACAAATATATATTTTTTTCTTCAGAAAATAAAGCAAATACAATCAAAAAACACTTTAAATGCACAGAAAAGAATACTTATTGTTATATATCTCAGATCAGAGTTGTAGTCAATGCCCCTAGTAATAAAGTAGGAAGAAACACAAATACAGTAAAAGCAGATGAATAAAGTGCAATTTATACACACACACACACACACACATATATATATATATATATATATATATATATATATATATATATATATATATAAACAATAGAAAACAAACAAACTGATTTAAACAAGTTACCCAATTAAACAGAAAAAAAGCTCAAAACTGAGCCCTGTTCCAGCAGTCTTCAATCAGACAAGTTCTAACTGCACACTCTGCTAGGGTGCAGGGGAACCCCCTCCAAAAAAAGATGGCCTGGATCAGTGCGCAGGTTATAAAACAAAGCTAGATTCAGCAGGCCTGAATCAGGTCTATGCTACAGGTGCATCAATTTCAGAAATAAACAGTTCAAATAAGCAGGTACAATAAGCCTGTGACCAGAAATTCCCAGCTCAGAAAGGCAGAATCCAGCCACCCACAAGAGTACAGACCACACCTTCTTAATCTAAAAAAACTGGCCAAAAGCCTAAGTGCTTAAACCAGAACTAATACACTTTAGAATAACAGACACTAAGCCTTCAATCAGCAACTGCCAACTTAGAAGGATGTAAGCTACCTGTCCTGCCACAACAGTGCAGACCACAAACCTTCTCAATGTGAAACAACTGGTCTGAAGCCCAAGTGCATAATCCAAAGGCTTAGAAAAACAGTTACAATTTAATCGGCTACTAACAAGCAGTAATATATGCAGCAGAATAAATGCTATTAAGTACTTTTAAGAACAGGCATCAAGAGCAAAATAAGTAATAAAGTAGGAAGAAACACAAACACAGTAAAAGCAGATGCATAAAGTGCTATTTTTTCTCTATATATTAGGTAGAATGAGCTAAAGACACTAGACTGGGATGAGTGTCATGGATAAAATATACAGTAGGGGCGGGCAATTGCAAAGCCACCAAGTATAAAAAGAAGAGGGCAGGGTGGAGAACAAAACACAGCGGGAATAAGGGTGGGGGAAAATAGCACTTTCAGCAGAGATCAGAAGCCAGCAAATATTATATATCTAAATCAAGCAAAAGCAATTAGGACACTGTAGAACTTTGGAAAGAAGTGCCAAAAATATACTTATCAATTTATATTTCGAATTGTTTCAGTAGCACTCTCAGTCAGAACTCAGTTAGATTTAAGCAATGAATGCAGGGGTAACAAACAGGGAATATTAATTATACTAGCAAGCCTTGAGACAATCAGATAAAACACACAAGTTGTTTGGCCAGTATTTAACACAGCAGGAATAAGGGCAGGGAAAAAATAGCACTTTCAGCACAGAAAAATAGCACTTTCAGCACATATCAGAAGCCAGCAAATATTATATATCTAAACCAATCAAGCAAAAGCATTTAGGATACTGTAGAACTTTGGAAAGAAGTGCCAAAAAATATACTTAGTTTATATTTCGAGTTGTTTCAGTAGCACTCTCAGTCAGAACTCAATTAGATTCAAGCATTGAATGCAGAGGTAACAAATAGGGAATATTAATTATACTAGCAAGCCTTGAGACAATCAGATAAAACACATAAGTTGTATGGCCAGTATTTAACACAGCAGGAATAAGGGTGGGGGAAAAATAGCACTTTCAGCACAGAAAAATAGCACTTTCAGCACAGATCAGAAGTCAGCAAATATATATTTAAATCAATCAAGAAAAAGCAATTAGGATACTAACGTTAACGTTGGAAAAAAGTGCCAAAAATATACTTATCAATTTATATTTTGAGTTGTTTCAGTAGCACTCTCAGTCAGAACTCAGATTCAAGCAGTGAATGCAGAGGTAACAAACAGGGAATATTAATTATACTAGCAAGCCTTGAGACAATCAGATAAAACACAAAAGTTGTTTGTCCAGTATTTAACACAGCAGGAATAAGGGTGGGGGAAAAATAGCATTTTCAGCACAGACAAATAGCACTTTCAGCACAGATCAGAAGCCAGCAAATATATATCTAAATCAAGCAAGCAAAAGCAATTAGGATACTGTAGAACTTTGGAAAGAAGTGCCAAAAAATATGTATCAATTTATATTTTGAGTTGTTTCAGTTGCACTCTCAGTCAGAACTCAGATTCAAGCAATGAATGCAGAGGTAAAAACAGGGAATATTAATTATACTAGCAAGTCTTGAGACAATCAGATAAAATACACAAGTTTTTTGGCCAGTATTTAACACAGCAGGAATAAGGGTGGGGGAAAATAGCACTTTCAGCATATAAAAATAACACTTGCAGCACAGATCAGAAGTCAGCAAATATTATATATCTAAATCAATCAAGCAAAAGCAATTAGGATACTGTAGAACTTTGGAAAGAAGTGCCAAAAAATATACTTATCAATTTATATTTTGAGTATTGTAATGCTAATACTGCATTATGATGGCTACGGTAATGTATTCAGTCTAACTGTATGATGTCTCTGACATCGTGCTACTGAGTGTAAAGGGGAAGTGTGAGTATTTTTTTCTGTTTTAATAATTTTCAATTTGCCTGAGTTTGGTTGGTATTGGAGGGGGTTTGGAGATGGGTGTGAGAATGATACAGCTTTATTGTTTGTGATGTTTGTATAAATGACCTTTTAGGATTGCAGCACATTCAATCTTTGATGCCTGATTTACAATATTTTGAGTCCCACCATACCAGGCCTTGATATTATTTTGTAAAGTTTAAGTGACCATAAAGCTGCACCACTTTAGTTTTAAGGAATGCCTGATTACCTTGGATCAAAAGCAAAAAAGGCCTGTTGTTACAGAGGATAACATTAGAGTGTTGCAGGATCGTTTTAGAGAACTAAATTGATATCAACAAACCTAAGACAAGTTTGTGCAGCAGTGCAGGCAGCCAGAGATTAAAACATGGCTTAATTATCCATTTTATTGTGTTGCAGCTCTTCATACTGGTGATGGATTACATTTGTAAATAGATTGGAGGGGACAGGTCAACAAATCTGCTCTTTGTAGACAATGTGGCATTATAAGCAGACTCTGAACAAGAACTTCAGCAAATGGTTAGGGAATGGAATGGAATGCTAAACTGAAGGCACAGGGGGTGAAACTGAGTACAGAAAAGACAGTTATTATGGCAGCAAATGAGGTAAATCAGACAAAGTTAAAAACTAAGATAAAAGATAAAATAGTGGAACAGGTTAACTGCTTTAAATACATGGGAGGGTTGATTGATGAGAAGGGAAGTCTGAATGAGTATGTCAGTGCTAGAGTCAAAGGACTGCAGCCAACTAACAAAGAATATCAGGGGAAATGTGTGACAGAAGAATACTGAAGGAAATGAAGAGTAAGGTGTACAACACAGTGGTGTGACAAGTATTCCTGTATGGTACTGAAACCTGGGCAGTGAAGGCAAAGCAGTTGTGGAAGCTAAAGGTGATGATAATAAAGTGCCTGAGGCAGGTGGCAGGGTGTACCTTTTGGGACAGATGAAAAAATGAGGACATCAGGGTAGACGGCAAAGTAGGTACAATTGCAGAGAAGGTAAAAGAGAACAGATTACAGTGGTTTGGACATGTCTAAGAAAAGTAGAAGACAATCAGGTGAAGAAGATAGGAAGAAGGCAAGAGGAAATGAAGGCATCCAGTAAACAGATAGATGGAGTGCATGAGAGAAGACTGTGACAGTCAGCCATGACCAATGAGAAAGGTAGGGGAGGGGCAGTGAATTGAGAAAACTACAGGCAGTTTACTCAAAGCCCTGACCCCATGTAGAAAATGAAAAAAAAGTGGATTGATGATGATGATGATGATGATGATGATGATGAAGTAGATGATACAATCATAGCAATTACAATGGAATTAAGTCATGAGGCCATTTGTACCTTGCTGGTATCCACTCACAAGATGTACCTCTTGCTTCTAAGAGAGGAAAACACGTCAGGCCATAGATACATTTGCAGGATTCACCTTCAGTTGTAGACAATCATGAATGTCAACATCCTGTAGGTAAACTACTCTACATCAAAATAGATATGCCAACTTCCTAGTACACATGCACTGAGGTTGTTTCTTGGCATATGCAAATATTACTTTAAAAAAACATAAACAACATCACCCTATGTGAACGGCTGCCCCCTCCCCCTGCTAATTATCTACATTAACTCTAAGATCACACAATTCAAGGGGAAGGGAATATTCCCCAACCCAGGGATTGTCAATCTTGCACACTTATCAACTATCCTTATAGTGAACCAAATGCAGTTGATTAAACAGATGCTGACCAAACTCCCTGTCAACCAAACCAACAGAACCCATCTGCATATACCCATCCAATCTTCAATGATTTTCTTGAAAATTTGAGGGTATTACTACATTTAATATGTAAACACAATTTGTTCCTGAGAAGGCAGGTAACCATTTGATAGTAAATTTGTTTTTAGTGTTTTATTTATGTGTTGGTGAAGGTTTAAACCCTTTATTCAATCTTATATGGAGCTGTTTATCTTAAGGAGGTACAGAAGATTCAGGAATGTAGAGTCTTGATGGTGTAGAATGCAAGTCAAAGATTGCCTCTTAGAAGCCCATAAGAGTATAGTGATAAAGTATCAAATCTGTCTTGGTAGCTAAAGGGTTTTAGACCAGTAATCATTTTTGATAGGAACCTTTGGAACCTTACTAGTTGCATGATATGTCTGGCTAAGTGCACACCAAAAACTCTGAAATTGGTCTTATTAGTGGCGAGTTCAGGTGGATGAGGATAACTTCTTTTGATCTGGATGAGATGTCTTTAAAAATTAGATGAGATAAATAGAAAAATTTCCTGATTTCTTTTGCTACATGGTGGTCCAAGGAGAGGGAATTCTTGATCCAGTTGTATGATGCAGACATATGCCTTGATGTATAGAAGTCTACACTCATTAAAGGTCCATATGAATGGCACTGTATGCCATTGTAGTAGGGAAGTATGAATTATCTCTGTTACTGAAATTAATTCTTAAGCGAACTTAATACTGTTTATCTAGCGTTACTATGTAATTTGATTATTTTAACTAGGGCTTGGCTGAAAAATGGCCCATGTGGTTCCGCTCATTTACCTGTGGAAATAAGTAAACCTTCATTGGTAACCCGTTGTTGTGATTTTTTTGCATCCCAGTGTGTGTGCAACAACTGTCTTATCAATTTATAGTCTTCATTTTGTTAAAATAATGTAAGACATTCTCTGAACAGGGACTGCTTAGCACTGGGATTGTGTGTCTGAATGACATTGCCAGTTCGTAAGACACCAATAAGAAACATTTGGTATTCTAAGTCTGAGCAGTGTTAGTTTGCTGCTAATTTGTTTTTCTGCTTCTCAGAAAGCAAGCACTGGCATCAGTCTACTCATGTTGAACAGCATAATGAGTGTCAAGGCTGTAAGAAACATGTTGACAACAACATGTTTCCTACTGCCTTGACACACATGCTGTTCGACATGTTTCCTACTGCCTTGACACACATGCTGTTTGACATGTTTCCTACTGCCTTGAAACACATGCTGTTTGACATGTTTCCTACTGCCTTGACACACATCATACTATTTAACATGTTTCCTACTGCCTTGACACACATTATGCTGTTCAACATATTTCCTACTGCCTTGACACACATCATGCTGTTCAACATGTTTCCTACTGCCTTGACACACATGCTGTTCAACATGTTTCCTACTGCCTTGACACACATGCTGTTCGACATGTTTCCTACTGCCTTGACACACATGCAGGTTCGACATGTTTCCTACTGCCTTGACATGCATGCTGTTTGACATGTTTCCTACTGCCTTGACACACATGCTGCTTGACATGTTTCCTACTGCCCTGACACACATGCTGTTCGACATGTTTCCTATTGCCTTGGCACACATGCTGTTCAGCATGTTTCCTTCTGCCTTGACACACATGCTGTTCGACATGTTTTTTACTGCCTTGACACACATCATACTATTTAACATGTTTCATACTGCCTTGACACACATCATACTATTTAACATGTTTCCTACTGCCTTGACATACATCATGCTGTACAATATGTTTCCTACTGCTTTGACACACATGCTGTTCGACATGTTTCCTACTGCCTTGACACACATGCTGTTCGACATGTTTCCTACTGCCTTGACACACATGCTGTTTGACATGTTTCCTACTGCATTGACACATGCTGTTCAACATGTTTCCTACTTCCTTGACACTCATCATACTATTTAATATGTTTCCTACTGCCTTGACACACATGCTGTTTATGTTTCCTACTGCCTTGACACATGCTGTTCAACATGTTTCCTACTGCCTTGACACACATCATAGTATTTAATATGTTCCCTACTGCCTTGACACACATCATACTGTTCAACGTTTCCTACTGCCTTGACTTACATCATGCTCTTCAACATGTATCCTACTGCCTTGACAGGCATCATGCTGTTCAACATGTTTTCTACTGCCTTGATAATGTTACAACGGACGAGATAATCAGCCTATAGTGGGATCTGTTTTACTAAGTCTTTGTAGTCTGATAGTGAGTTGGATAAGTGAAGAGGAATCACACATTATGGATTCCTTCAGAATGACTTTACACTAGCTGGAACATCCTGACTTTAAAATGTACTTTCCTGTAAGACACAAATATTAGATAATTAGGAAAGCACCTGCTGCATGATGCAGCTAAATGAATCATGCCGACACACTTCTGAGATAGGTTTACTGCTCTCGTGGACATGTTGCCACATTCTGAGCATGTTCCCAAATATATACACACATCACACATGAACATGTTTTTAAAAACGCTTTTGAATGAGCAGCTTCTATATAATATGTGCTACGTCTGCCTGTTTTCCAGTATAATGATTTCTTATGCTCTCCTGTATATCAAGTTAACATTCACTACATTGTCATTGAGCATATATGTATATGCATGTGCAACAACACCCATGTCCAGTACAGTGGTCTAGATATTGAAAGGCATTAAATTAGTATATGTGAGGCACATGAACTATGAGACCGCTTTGTGGCTTGTGCTAATAATTTTTTTGTTGCACTTGGCAAGCTAGTAATTATTGGTGTGGTACAGGATAAGGCTACCTATAAACAAAGTTATTATAGTACACAGGTGGATTGTGAGGTAGGAATACAAAGTACTGAAAGTCATAATGCATTTGAATTTTGCTGCTCTTGATTCAGCAGCTGTATGTATTACCTCCTTCTCCTGTGAAAGATCACAAACAGACTTCTTTGTCTCAAGTGAAGAAAAACACAGCTCATCTAAACTATCACTGAAATACTCAAAAGAATTATTTTTTGCAGAAGCAAAGTCCACTGCACTTCACATGAAAGGGAGTTTTACATCCCACACTCTGTTAACTTACATACTCATCACATGGTCATAACTCAATGGGGAAAAGTTTAATTATAATACAGTATACAGCAACCTTACATAAACATCAGTTCTTGCAGTAAATACATTACAAAGTGATGACCTATAAACAAGTGTAAATTTGAGCAGATTTGATTAGGCAGTAAGACTCTAATCCAATGACGATCAGTCACTCATAGGAAAGCCATAAGGCCCATTTCATGTCACTGCAAATTCAACAGGTAAATTTAAATGTGCCTCAGCAAGCAAATGGTGCCCATACCTCTCAACCTACAGACATTAAAAATAGGAACAAAGGCTCTTGTTAAGTACATCCAGCCAAAAATCTGGACATCTAATTAGCATAAAATAGGAATATCAAACAGCATATAACAGTTCCTGCTTCCAGCAGGAATGTGAGATACTACTCAGAAACAGAGAAGAAACAAAGAGCGTAAAAATAGTTAGATTTTATTGAACTGCATTGCAAAATTCTGCCACACAAGGTCATTTATTTTTGTAACTGAAAAAGTGAGACATAAGATATGTAACCTCATTCTTTAAATTATTGGTGCTACTACTAGTATTTGTTGCTCATGCAGTGCACAGTGCATTGTTTGTGTGTGTGTGTGTGTGTGTGTGTGTGTGTGTGTGTGTGTGTGTGTGTGTGTGTGTGTGTGTGTGTGTGTGTGTGTGTGCGCGTGTGTGTGTGTGTACTACACAGTTACAATTCAAAGATTGTATGTGACGAGGTGGATTCAGAAAATTGTGTGAAGGGGTAAACCTAGCCCAAAAAGAGAGATACCTACCTCCAAAAATGGGTACATCATCATGTATAGGGTTAAAGCAGGCCTGAAAATATAGCAATGTTCCAAAAAAACTGGGACAGTTGAGAGGTCTGGTGCTCCCCCCCCTCAAAGTATGGAAGCTTCTAGATGATGCAACAGCTCAAGAAGATATCATCTAGAAGGAAAAAAGTCTTGCTTTCTAGAAATGCCCCCCATACTCCTTGCCTTTAAGGGTGCTACTGTGCCTCTAAGTAGGCATTTAAGCATATTGCCAAAACAGTGACAAGAATCAGATTTTACAGAAAATGTACTTTACTAAGAAGATTGCATTTCCGCTATTAGCAATGTCACTGATATGCTTTTTTCCATTTTACTTGAGTTTTTTAATTCCTAATTTTCCTCTGCATTTGTGTTTTCTGTATTACCCATACCATACTTTTTATAGTAATGTGGAAGAACACATTTAATCTGTAGGAAACATTACATATACTAAAAAGTAACTGTTAAATTTGTCTGAAACCTCAACTCATCCTATTTGGAAAATTTGATAATGAGGGAAGTAACCCTAACCCAGGTTACTTAGGGTTGGGAGGGTGGCCTAATGGGGCTAGGCTTAAAATGGCTCGCAAGGGCAGTTAGCTTAGTACTAATCTATGAACCTAACCTATGAAGAAATGCAAATGATACAGCCATACGCCTTCTACTTTGATTTACATACTGAACATGATCTCTGTGGATTATGACATTTGTTCATCTTTATTTACTGCTTTGTTTCTTTCTTTGGTCTAATTCTAGCCTAATATAGCCAAAATTATGTCAACAGTAACTATATGAGCATTACAGTCTCAGCTGTTGTGTGCAATACTTTCCCCATGAGTGTTGTGGTTAGACCACAAACTTTGAGTGGGCTAATATCAGCAGAACAGGGTAAATACTGCACTGATTACTGCTGTTAAACCATGACATACTGTTTATATATGCATTGTTTTCTGCTGTTTATGATTATACACATTTAAGAAACAATTCCACTAAGATGTTTACTATTCATTTAATATATAGTTTCCATAGGTGAATGCTCAACGATCAGTCTGCAGACTACTTACTACAAGCCCAGCCAATCACCAGTGGCCAGAATCAAACTCTGTACTTTGCATTTGTAAGGTAAAGACCTGAACCAATACAGGTTACTTATGGACATTATCGCATGTAGTGTGCAACTATCTTAATGAGTGATTTTATCTGAATAACTGGATGTGTCAATGAGCCATGTTTCATCAGCAGGACTCTTAACTGAAACTGCAATTTTCCCCCCAAAGGATGTGACCTTGGAGATGATATTTAGTAAGGTAGTACAGGAGGCAAAGATTGGATGTAAGAGGAGGGATTCGTCATAGCAGCAAGCATGCCTTTTGTTAATCTTTTTCTTTTAGAATTTGAGATTGAGTCACATTGATGAAACTGGACTATATGATACCAACTATCTCCTCTTCTCTGATATTTTCATATTACTTATAGGTTATTATAATAAGGTACAAGTAATGAAGGACATGGCCATCAATTCCATTCAGTCATGAATTCCAAGAGATCAGATGAGCTTCCATTGGAAGTTTATAATGTGGGGAGGGCAAAGCCCAGCCTTTCCACATACAGGAAGCTGCATCTCATGTACCCCATTTAATATAACTACCTCTGTCAATAACAGGCCTAAGGAGAAAGTTGTAAATTCCTTTATTTGACAGGGTTCAGTCTATCTATGCTAATTAAATAGATCTCAGTGGATTCATTGTTGTGCAGGCATAACAATAACATGGCCATCTGAGAGAAGACTTCAACAGTGCCATGACCAATATCAACAACTTTAGTCCTAATATACAGCTTCTAAAGGCTCCAATCCAGCTCTGTGGGTCAGAAGGATAAAGCCCTGAATGACCTGCAGATACCCCAAGTTCATATAGGTGAGTGAGGATGAGGAAGCAGTGACAATACCTCCTCCCCCCACATCCTGGTGGAAGGCTGTGGGGGTTCTCGGCCAACGTGAATGTCACTCTGATGCTAGGAAGATGGCTGTTCCAGACAAAAATGCGATGTTTTGCTACCCAGGAAACTGACAGTAGCTTTTTGTCACAGTATGTGTATGGGGCTGAGGAGCACTGGTAGTCTATGTGATGATGCAGGTGATTACACCACACAAAGGGGTGGAGTTAGGCTAGGGTTAGGATAGTGGAGAAAAAATGAGTTTTCCTTGTTGAAGAATACTTCATAACAGAACCCAAGGTGGGCTCGGGGATTACAGGTAATAGGGAAAGACAGATTCATTCCCAGGCCAGCAGCAAGGGAGGGATCTGTGGTAAGTAAAACTGCTACTTTCCTGTGGAACCTTGGGCTGGCAGAATGGGCAAAGGCTGTGGTGTGTGAAGAAGGAGCTACTTGGTGGGCCAGGCTGCACAGGATAGCTTGGATAAGCAACCTTATAGCTGCCTGGATGTTGGCTTCCTGTGACAACTCTCCTCAGTGTGGTTCTCGGTACATCCCTCATTCTGGAAAATGAATGGGCTGAGCCTGATAGGGAGGGCCAGATGGTTGGCATACACAGGGCAGAAGGATCTAGAAAAAAAAAGATTCAAAACATTGCATTACAAAAGTTTCTGATCAGAAAGCATGCAACGCATCATTTGTATGTCTTTGCCTTTTTCTGTATCATTTGAAAATAATAATTAATTCAAGGTGTATAAATGATAAAGGACAAGTTACTAAGAGGAGTAAAAATAAAGAAACATTTGTGTAGGAAAAGTATTTGGTGTGGATATATATCTTATATGAAGAGGGACTCAGTGGAGAATGTTTTAATTGTTAGACTCCCACGGCAAGTAAATGCTGTGCTCTGTAAGGTAAGACCATCTTCATCAGAGGCCAGAAAATACTTCCATCCACTTTTCAATGTGGTATAAACACAGCTGCTTTAGGCACCTAACTTCAGGAAATGCTTTTCCAAAATATTTATCAGTAGTAGTATTCAGCCAAGTTTGCAAACATTTCATGCTGAAAAAAAACTGCTTCATACTGGAAATGGACACTTAATGGCAGCACATTTTCTTCTAGATTTACAACTCTTGCAAACAATCCAGTCTTGTTTTATATACTACAAGCTAAAATGCTGAATAAATTAGGTCTGCTTGCTAAATTTATGTTCAGAAACACTGGCACTTGATGAGATTTTCTGTACTATACTACATATTTATTAAAATTATTCTGTTCATTCAAAATATCTCTCTGCCATTTAATATGGGTTATATTGACTTGCATTTCAATTAAGTACAATTAGTATAACTCTCCCTGTAAATAATAATACCAGTAATGGCAACAACAGAACCTTTAGTATAAGTATACTCAAGGGTAAACTTTTGGTTAGATGTTAATGAGGCAAAGGGCTGTAGTTCAGTACAAAACTTTTAAAATAAGAATCTGTTGTACAGTAAGGAATACAGACACTCCTCCCATGTGATCTTGTGAGTTTTTTCTTTGTGTATTGTCCACTAAGAATAATCTGCCCTGTTATGGATCACTGTTTTTACCACAGTTTTATTTTAATTATTTTATTTGGGGTTTAATGTCTTACTGCAAAGTAAGTTTTTTTTTGCTTCAATTTTGCTGACTTTGATTCTGTAATGGAGTTAGATCATAACAAGGTTAGAAAGGAATGGAGAACTTGACCCCAGAATGAATGTCCTCCTGTCCTGAGGATAAGAGAGGCACTGAACTGGTATCAAATTGCCAAAAGAAGATACATGAGGCCTGGGTGCTTGCCAGGTCACTCAGGCTAAGAGAAGATGTTCACTGTCTGCACAATGGGACAAGTTAATGAACCCTGATGTTACAGAAGATCTGGGCCTTCCACTGAGGATAGACAGAAACAATCACTGATGGCCATCAGCTGACTCAGCGCCATTAAGAGGGTATGCCTAAATCCTGATGTTCATGTAGAACTGCCTGGGCCAATTTAATATATGCCAAAAGGTGTTTTCCTCCTGATGGTGGACATCTGCTAAGCAGGGGTGATACAGCATTCCCAAACACAGGTGCAGTCCTTTGGGAGACATGACTGGTACATGTAGGGGGACCAGTAGTGAAGCATGGTACCATGACCAGGCGAAAGAGCTAGAATGAAGACAGAGCAGGCAAATAAAATATTCCACATACCACTGAACTGTTGGGCTCCCCTATTTACTTCTAAGCATCATACTACATGATTTATTTTTCTGATTACTGATTGCATGCTGCCAAAATACATGTTTATTATAATGTTCTCATAACTCCACATACTGAGCAATGGTCAGGAGTGCTACTCTCAAATGAATCATTTATCTGCATTGAAGGACAATGTAAAGGAACCAAGGCATCTGTTTCTAAAGCCTAAACAGTGGCTTATTAAGATGCTTTTGCATAGGAAAAAAAGTGTATTGCAATTTTATTACATGGAGTGGATTTACTTCAAAGAAACAATGATCGTGATTTTAAACAAAATGGGTGTTGGTCGATTCCATTTCCTACCACTGCGTGGAGCTGTACCTTATTCTGCTTTACGCATAATGATGTTAAGAGATATCATCTGATAATGGGGGTATAAACAACAGGAACGTAGCTCAAACAAAACTATTGCTGGCATTCAGTCTTTGGCCATCTTGTTTTCATCCAGTGTTTTTTTGGTTTTCTTGCTATTGGCTACATAATCTAGACCCCGAACTATGTTGCACAGCTGATAGCAACTTAGTATAAAGAATTCTGTGGGCCTAAAATCAAGGTGAATGAAGAAAACCCTCAAAGTGCTTCTCCCTTTCCCCGTTTTTTTCCTGAGATGGGGTGACCTGAAAGTGATTATATTGAATGAGGGACTGGGTGTTTAACCTCCTAAATCAAAGGGCTGAGGGCTTTGCTTCCCACAGAAAACAGCTGCTAGCTTACTGTCCTACTACATTGTTTTGACCCAAGGTAAACTTTCAGTTGACATGTTATTGGACACGTAACATAAATCACTTTATATAATTCCAAATGTGGTGCTAACCTGAGCCTTCATTGCTTAAATTCATGGTACAATGTCCTTAAAGTGAAAGCACTCTGCAGTTTACAGTGCAAAGCTTTTCTGATTAAGAAATGTAATGGGGGGAGTGTCCTTTGTCATCTGCTAAGCCTAATATTCCATAAGTTAATTTCTTAATAAGATAAGGCTGAAGAAAAGAGTATTATTGAACTGTTAACACAGTTTGGGGTGAGGTGGTAGCTGGACAGGGTAAGTATGCATAAAACAGCTGTTAGTCTCAAGAATTACAATAAACTGGAAGTTAGTTTAACTTCAAATTACATCAGTCTCAGTATGACCCCCCACAAACTGTAAAAATGCACACATAAATGTAAGCCTGAATTGTTTATGCCTCTGCTAATTACATGAAGCATATTTTTGCATTCTTAAATGTCAGAGTGTTTTCATACTAAAAAAATCTGGGGAGATGCTTAAGATGCAGTAGATATAAAAATGTACATACCCCTGTTAAATGCCAGGTTTTTGTGATATAAAAAAGAAACCTCAATAAATCATTTCAAAACTTTTCCCACCTTTAATGTGACTTGTAACCTGTACAATTCAATTGAAAAACAAACCGATCTGTTAAGGGAAAAAATATAAAAAATAAAAACCATACAATAAGCTGGTTGGATGTGTGCACACCCTTAAACTAATACTTTGTTGAAGCTCCTTTTGATCTAATTATACCATTCGGTCATCTTGGGTAACACCTGCTACCAATTAAAGAGACTCTGATTAACCCCAAATAAAGTTCAGCTGTCCTAGTAGGATTTTCCCGATATTTACTCAGTTGCCTGCTACAGCAAAAGCCATGGTTTGCAGACAGCTTACAAAGCATGAAAGGGATGTCGTTGAAAGGTATCAGTCAGGAGAAGGGTACAAAAAATATCCACAGCATTGGATATACCATGAAACACAGTGAAGACAGTTATCAAAAAGTGGAGAAAATATGGGACAACAGTGACTTTGCAAAGAACTGGAGGTCCCTCCAAAATTGATGAAAAGACAAGACAAAAACTGGTCAGGGAGGCTGCCAGGAGACCTACAGCAACACTGAAGGAGCTGTAGGAATTTCTGGCATGTACTGGTTGTGTACTACATGTGACAACAATCTCCCGTATTCTCCATATGTCTGGACTATGGGGTAGGGCTGCAATATGGAAACCTTTTCTTACACAGAAAAACATCCTGTCCTGGCTAAAATTTGCAAAACAATACATCAAGTCTCACTGAAGCAGGTGGGAAAATGTGTTATGGTCTGATTAGACCAAGGTTGAACTTTTTTTGGCCACAATTCCAAAAGGTACATTTGGCCCAAAAACAACACTTCGCATCACCAAAAGAACACCATCCCCAAGGTGAAGCATAGTGGTGGCAGTATCATGCTTTGGGGTTACTTTTCTTCAGCTAGAACTGAGGCTTTAGTCAAGGTAGATGGAATTATGAACAGCTCCAAATACCAGTCACTTTTGACCAAAAACCTTCAGGCATAAAGCTGAAGATGAATTTCACCAATCAAGATGACAATGACCCCAAGCATAACATCCAAATCAACAAAATAATGGCTTCACCAGAAGAAAATTAAAGTTTTGGAATGGCCCAGACAGAGCCCAGACCTAAATCCAATAGAAAATCTGTGGGGTGACCTGAAGTAGGCTGTGCACAAGAGATGCCCTTGCAATATGACAAATGTGGAGCGCTTTTGTAAGGAAGAGAGGGCAAATATTGACAAGTCAAAATGTGCTATGCTGATAGACTCCTAACCAAGAAGACTGAGTGCTATAATTAAATCAAAAGGTGCTTCAATAAAGTATTAGTTTAAGGTTGTGCACACTTATGCAACCAGCTTATTGTACTTTTTTTATTTTTTATATTTTTTCCCCAACAGATTTGTTTGTTTTTCAATTAAATTGTACAGGTTACAATCACATTAAAGGTGGGAAAGTTTTGAAATGATTTATTGTGTTCTCATTTTTTTATATCACAAAAATCTAGCATTTTAACATGGGTGTGTACACTTTTTATATCCACTGTAGGTTATAAATCAATGTAGCTTTCTCCAAAAAAATCAAACCATCTACAGAGCGAGTCCAAATAACTTAATGTATTTGTTGATTCAAATCTAAAAGTGCTGGAAAAAAATGTCTTGCTTTATTTAGAATTGGGTTTGATCCAAGTAACTTCTATTGCAGGGGACTATGTTAATCTGAGTAAGTCATTTAACTAGACCAGTGTTGCTTTGCCATCCCCAGAATTAGCTGCCCAAAGAATAAGTAAATTACAGTAAATTCTCAGTTAACCAGCATCCATGGGGATTGGTAGATGCCGGATAACTGTAGTTTCTGGTTGATTGAGAGCTACTATTAAAAATAGGCCTGACTAATACTGTACCCTATATTATACAGTATCATACCATAAACACTGTATTGATTTGATTTTAATATTGAAATACAGTAATTAAAAGCCTGGCTGGAATAATAATATGTTAAACTTACATTTCTGCTAGAAAGCATGGCATGAGGAACGTTTTTCAATGGCACACTGAGTGGAATGGAATTGAATTAATTTAACTGAGACAGAGAGTGAGTGAATGCATGTATAAAAGCAGAAGTGACTGTGTGTGAGAGATCAGAGAGATGTATGAAAGCTGAAAAGTGTGTATTTGAGAGATCAGAGAGAGAAAGAGTGAGTGAATGCATGTATGAAAGCAGAATCGACTGTGCGTGAGAGATCAGAGAGAGAAAGAGTGAGTGCATGCATGCATGGAAGCTGAAGAGACTGTCTGTGTGACAGATTGGAGAGACAGTGTGCAATCTGATACAAACTGACTGAATGAGTGTGGAGCAAGTGTTGCCATTCTTAGTGATTTGACTTGTTTGGTTTGACACTCCTAAGCTAAACTATGGAATCCCCCCCCCCCCCCCGGTGTACTCACAACCACTCTAATTTCAAATCTCTCCTCCATTCTTATCTTACCTCAAACTGGGGCTGTTCCTGCTCCTGTCCCACCTAAATTATACTGTCGTCTCTTTCAAATCTCCCTTTACTAATAGTATTGTTAGAACAAGCACTAAACTCGTATAAACACTTTATGACTTTTACTTTCAGTTATAGTATCTATATTACTTTGACTTTATCTTTATTTTAACATTTGTGTTTTTTAAATGTATACTGCCTGATTTTGTATTTGTATTTTAAATTGTATATTTATGCTTTTCTATACTGTATATTCCATATTTTACTTATGTTACATTCTGTTAACTGCTTTTGGAGCTTTTCTCCCCGGGCCACCACTGAAAATGGGCTCTGCTTGGCCCAGTGGACTTCCCCAGTCATCAAGCTGGAAATAAATAAATAATAAATAAATTTGCCCTCAGGTTGGGGTGAGAGGGAATTTATTCCTGTTTTCCTTTTTAAAACTCTAAAACTCTAAAAACATAAAACTGAATTATTCATACTGTACTGTATTCATTCGATTGTTTTTGCCGGTTGCTTCAGTTCTGGTTAACTGACAGTTGACTGTAAATGCTGATGAAGCCTAACACAGACAGCTGATGCAATGCCACTTACTAATTATTGGAGGACAGCCAGGTACCAGAGATGGAAATTATGAGGACAGAGGGTGTAATTTCAGCCATACTCTAAATTATTACAGAAGGTGTAAAATGCTTATCTAGAGGGCTGATAGGGACTATGGTAGTGGGTCTTCCAATAACAGAGACTGACATATTTTTCTCATTTAATTTTATTATATCAGCAAAACCAGCAGTGAATATTGTTTGTCTAGTGTTGGAAAATACACCCAAGACTGAAGTCTTACATCCACAGCAAAGTCAGAATTTTGGGGAGTTTAGGATGTTCTGCCCCTTTCTAATGAACATTGCTCAAAAAATACCACCCACCATCCTCTGCTTACCTTTTTATTTATTTATTTGCCTCTAATCCTGCTGATGTGTACGACATAGAGCCTGAATGCAAAAGCTTTATAATGCTCCTTGGAAAATGCTGGAGAAAAGTAACAAAATGATGGTGGTTTTGTGCATCTAAAACTAGTAAAACTCACGCTGAACTATCATTACCACAAAGACTAACATCTTTCTTAACCAAACTGAAATATTTAAAAACAGGTGGACCTCTATGAAAAACTGGAAGATTATACTTTCTGGAATGGGGAGGTTTACACCCTATGGGCTGTGTTAAGGCAGGCGTGGTGGGAAAGGTGTAGATTAGTTGTTCAAAGCTCACCAGCTCACAGAAAAAAAAAACATTTCTGAGGGGCGGCCACCTAAAACCCACACTATATGAATAGCTACATGTTCCACAGTCTTACTTAATAAAATCAATGTTAAAATCACTGCATCTTAGGGGAAATGTAAAACCAACAGTTCCACAGCAATCTCAGACATTTATTACTTAATGCAGCCTTTATATAACTGACTGACCTCTGCCCATCATGCACAAGCAGAATTTGCTGCCTAACTCTGACAGAATTGTACTAACACTAGTGGGAGCTGCACATAAGTTTGGATAAAAGTATGAGTGACAGAAGTTGGAACTATGGTAAGAATCTTTGGACATGGGAGGGCATAGGGAGATGTCATTGCTGGACAGGGAAACACCCAAGAGTAGAAAATCACAGTAAATGGAAAAAAAAATGTATATATCTTTGTGTGGCACTGAATGCATTTTCATATTTGTTTTCCATAGTTGAAGACACCTATGAAACAATGAAGAAAATTTATATGACACCGCAGTAACTTAAATTTGAGAGATATTCATTTTTGCCCATCCTCCTGCTCCTTAGACAATTACTTTGCAAGCATAAACAAAATATTTCAGTAGTTTTAAAGACACAATTTTGTAGAGCATTCTTGTTTCATAAGTGTATATTCATTGTATGAATTTTATTCTAGTAAATTAACTCAGGGAGCTGGAAGACAGTCAGCACTCTCATGTCTATGTGTGCTGTTAGGCAAGCATCTATCACAGCATTAATTACATTTTAGTTTTTAACTTTCTTTGTGCACATATTTTACAAGGTAGTATGAAGAACCCTCAAGGTTAATGCTAAAAATGAAACATTACTGCATGGCTGGGTTTGAATCTTAGAACATCCACTTGTAAACTGTGGGAAATTGCATGAAGAAATTACTCAGGCAGTGTTCCTTAGTCACTCCCAGAAAACAAGTAATTGTGCTTTACAGACATTCCTGTTTATAAAAGGCAAACCAAATTGAGCATTTTTATTTATAAAATTACTTTCAGGTCACGGTAAATCCTCTCAGTCCTTACCCACAATCCAAGGAAATTTTTCTTACTGCAAGCTGTTCTGTAGGTAAGACTTCAGTTTATAGAGTTTTATAATTTATATGAGTGTTCCCCATTAAGCACCTAATATGTCAAGCATTTGCTACAGTATGACTGATGTGATTAAAGATGCTTTAGTAACTTGTGAATATCATAACCTTGCTAGATGCGGCAATGTCTCATTTTCTATTTGCTGTACAAGCAGATATAAAATTATACAGCTATCTAGTAATTACAGCGCTATCATTTTGGAATTGTTATAAACTGGAAGACACTGAGAGCATCATGCCACCTTTCAAATCAGACACTATGCTTTAATGAGTATTCAGTAAGCTAATAATATTCCATTGTGCATTGTGTGAGTGGTTGCTGTATAGCAGGACAAATTCTATAAATACCTGAATTCCAACATTTCAGTAATTAGTAAATAGGGCATCATTTTTATTATGAGGCATGCATTGGCCTGAGGGATAGTGTATGTTTTTGCAATTAGATTTTAAAAGCAAACGTTTTAAATGTAAGACAGCATACATTATATGGATACAAATCTTAACCTAACTGGAGTTAGTGGTTCTTCCTTATCAGCATTGAACCTTAATGCAGGGAATGACTAAAAGTCTGAGCAGCAATAATACACATTATGTTATCTTTCACTGTCTACATCCCTAAAGTCAGAGACAGTAGAACTCCAGATATCAAAGCAACTTTTGAATAACACATAGCTATCCAAAGTATTCTTTAGGAATGTGAAATAACCAACATATAAATTGAATTTGCAAGCCTACGACTGCATCAGTAGCCAAACCAATCCAGCTCTGAAATGACATTACCAATTCTTATGTTGTTGCTTTCTTAACACAATTACATCAAACATCAATCAGCCTACTTCCATTAGAAGGAAAACAAGCATTTCATGATATTTTTTTAATTTCTTAATTTATTTACTGTCAGATCTTAACAAGATCATAGTGCAGTGCAGCACAGAATTACAATCACCAAGAGTTTTTTTTATATATTTTGCAATATATAACCTGCATATACTATACATTGGAGACAGCCTGTGCTTCCTGAAAATTAGTATCTGAGCCCATATATTCTAGTACTAGCAACACAGAAAAAAGCATTGAAAGTCTGTGTATCTTCATTTCAGACACACTGTTTCTGTTAACTAAATACCTAATCTGTTGAACATATTGCTGCTTAAACAAAATAAATACAAATAGTTCTAATAGATGACCAGAGCTATAATAATATCTACAGTCTTGGGCTATGTGTCTTTGCTGTCTGTACAGATACCAGAAGATATAATGAACATGACTGCTTTTGGCATTTAACGTAAGAATTTAAATAAGGAAACATAAATTCAAAATGATTTCCTGAATATCTTATGAACTGCAGCTCCTATTTTTATGGGCTTTTTGCCCCATGCTTGTGGAAAATCAGATTTCACCCAGTAGGATTCAGCCCTTGCATCCCCATACTAGGAACTTACCGTGCAAAGTACAATGTGAACCATCCAGAGAAGCCTGTCATCAAGGCAGCCATGAGGGATTTCTTGTGCCCTCCCACTCACATCTGACCATCAGCTGACACTGTTCATGGCACATGGCCTCATTCTCTGATATAGACAAGTCTAGCTTACCTTCCTCCAGACTAGAGTCCCATGGCATCCTTTCTACATGTCCCTGAGCCAAAAAACTACATAGAATATGCCACCACCAGCAGCTATGCTTTCACCTAAGATGTGATCTATGTCTCCGTTTCCAGTATGGCTCTAACCCCATCCATGGTGGTAATGTGAACACCAGTATGTCCTCACAGACTTCCCACATTCTTCTATCCTATCCTTCACAAACAAAGACAAGAGCTACCTTCACAGGCTTGGGTACCACAGCCCATGTCCTCCTCTGTGCCTGTTCCATGCTTTCCACTCTTAAGGACTCTGCCTAGCACTGGAGTATCAAGTAAACAGCTACAAACCACAACACCCTCCCGCTGGAGGGGTAAGCTACAGATGCTTATTTCCCATCCTCTCCTGACCTTCTATTAGAAGGGGTCATATGGGTCATAGGCAAGGTCTCCTTTCTGCCCTACAGAGTGGAACTCAGATTTCCTGGTTTTATACCAGTGACAGCTTGCTGCATTAAATAAGAAGCTTTTTACAGAATTTATTTCAGGTTTGCTAACCAGATATGTGGAGTGTGGACCCGTTTCAGCCACAACTTAGGTCAGAGTTAAATTCACAATACAGAAGGTATGATACAAAGCAGAACAGAAGAGCAAAACAGCTCTTCAAGTTTATTTTTCTGAAACTCTGAAGTTTATCTACATAGTAAAAAGAAGCTGCACAATCCCATGCATGACCACTCTAAATGTCAGTGTGTACCGAGTACATAAGATTTATTGCAGCATAAAAATATTTACACACCTCTGCATTTCATTTTGTCTGTATGTTTTGCATATGCTGGTCTAATTTCACATTGGTAAAACAGTAACAAAAAGTGACTGTTGATTACACTTTAAAGCAAAAAAAATATATGTGATAAAAAGTCCAAATAAAAAAGCGGAGAGGTAACCAAAGCACAAATACAACTCTAGCGTAACTGGTGCAGTCAATTGAAACTGAACGACAATAAAAAGTATATAGTAAAATAAAGTCTATTTATTACTATAACAAACTGGTAAGCGCTTTCACCGTAGCTTCATCAGACCGTTAAAATTCAAATCACAAGTCTCACAGATTTATAAACTTCATTTGGTGACGCAAACAAATAATTAAGACATTTAAAAGAACATCATACATTACATTTGCGTTACATAGTGTTCATTGTAAGATATATGGATTTGTAACATTTGCTGCTAACTATGCTATCTAATAAATACGGTTCCCTATCAGAAGCCTGAAACACTATAAGCCTGAAAATCAAAATCCTGAAACCAAAAGCCTGAAAATTCAAAATCCCGAAAACCCAAAATCCTGAAACTCAAAATCCTGAAAACACAAAATGGACATACTGACGTCATTGTGGCTTTGCTATTGTTAGCCCTGTGGTGTTAGGTCATGTGTTGGGTTCAGGTAAGTGTGCGGTTGGTTTTATGTTAGGGTTAGGGGTGGTTTAAGTGAGTTAGGGTTAGGGCGCAGGTTAGGCATGTATGCAATAGTGACAAATATTGGGGTTAGGGGCGGTTTAAGTGAGTTAGGGTTAGGGCGCGAGTCAGGTGAGAGTGCGATAGTGACGGACCTTAGGGTTAGGGTTAGGGTCAGGGTCAGTTGGTAGATATTAGTGTCTTTATAGTGACATATTAGCATTATTTGTGTTTTCAGGATTTTGAGTTTCAGGATTTTGGGTTTTCGGGATTTTGAATTTTCAGGCTTTTGGTTTCAGGATTTTGATTTTCAAGCTTATAGTGTTTCAGGCTTCTGATAGGCAACCAATAAATACATATATCTACTTACTCAAAAAGTGTGTAAAATAAATGACTTTGATGTCCAACGACATAAATTACATTTCATTAATAACCATTATCATCATCTCACATGCTCAACAATAAATTATATTGAATAAGAAAATTTATAAATATCTAAAACTATTTACGTTCGTTAGAGCATCTAAAATACCTCACTCATTCGTGTCATATTATGATGCAGCAAAGCATATAATATGTACTCGACAAAACTATCGTATAAAATTTCAAGCATATTAATATGAACATATTCATATAAACTTCATTTAGTGACAGAAATAAATAATTAAGACTTTTAAAGGAACATCATACATTACATATGCATTGCATAGTGTTCATTATAGAGCATATGAATTTGTGACATTTACTATTAGCTATGCTATCTCATAAATACACATATCTACTTACACAAAAAGCGTGTATGATAAATAACTTTGATGTCTGACGGCATAAATTACATTCAATAATAACCATTATCATCATTTCTCACACACAACAACAAATTATATTGAAGTAAAGAGGTGCATGAATATCTAGGACTATTTTCGTTCGTTAGAACATCTAAAATACCTCATTCATTCATATCATATTTTAAAGCGGCAATTTTTCCGAATTTCCCCCTACCCATATCTGTGGGGAGGGGGGACAAGAGAGATCGATCTGCCAGTCGGGGTCGGCAGAAACGGAAATTATCAGAGGAATGGCAACCAAAGCAAACCCTCAAAAAGATGTGGAATCAGAAGAAAACAACCTAATTTGGAATATATCCAGCAGAACCTTAGACCAACATGAAATTAAAGTCTTGAGTAAAGGTTTGACTTTTATACCTACAGAGAATAGCAAACTGACACAAGTATTGACTGATATCAAATTATTCACGAGGAATGTGATGTTGAAATACCAATTTGGTACAAATAGTGGTGAACATTGTCAATACTTTAAGAGAACGAGTGATTATGTACCTCAAAATCATCCTTTAGTGGAGACGTTTTATAAAATAGTGGAGGATGATGTATATCATTTCTCTAAAGGTAAAAATAATAAATATAGGTATAATAACCTCACATATAATGAAAGAAAAGCATTAGATAGACTTAGATCTGATGACAGTATAGTTTTCAGACCAGCTGATAAGGGAGGACCTTTAGTGATTATGGATTATATACATTATAACAGAGCCATGAAGGATATGCTTAGAGATGAACAGCACTATGCTATCATCACAGCAACACATTTAGATGAGATAATATCTAAGTTACAGAATATGGTAACAGAGTTGTTAAATATACATAGTATAGATTCTGAATTTTATATGTACCGAATCCTTTAATACCCACTATAAATGGTATACCTAAAGTACATAAACACGGTACCAACCCTCCCCTGAGACCTATTGTCTCAGGTGGAGGGTGGAGTACAGAACCATTATCACTTTATGTAGAAAAATTTTTGAGACCCATAATAGATAGTAATGAATTTATACTAAGAGACACTAGGCAATTTCTTCTGGATCTCTATCAATATTTTGGACATAATCCTTTTACCCCTGATACATTATTGGTAACTCGTGATATACAGTCTCTTTTCACTATTATTCCCAATAATGTAGGAGTAGAGGCTATTAAGCATTACTTAATGAAACACAGCACATACACTGAACAGAAAATCAACCTCATAGCTATGTTTATTGAAACTATTTTGGAAAATAACATTTTTGTATATGAACAAGAGATATATATGAGCGTGATGGCGTAGCTATGGGCACATCATGTGCCAATAGCTACACCAACATGTTTTTGGCAGAATGGGAAGAAGAGACCCTATTCCATCATCCTCTACATGTAAAGCATATACAATTTTACAGACGGTTTGTGGACGATGTCTTTTTTGTATGGCAAGGTAGTAGAGACGTCCTTCTTGTTTATATCTCAGTTATCAATAATATGACGCCCTATCCGAAGTTTACTTGTGAGCTTTCAGGTACCATGAATCCACAAAAAGCGAGGTGAAACAAACCAATAAACAAAAGTAATGGAATGGATGAAGACCAGGAAGCTGCAATATTCAAAGTTTTATTCCAAAACAGTCACGATAAGAAGTTAGACCACAAAAACAACATAGGAAAGGTCACAGCATAAACGCTATTAATCCAACTGCGTTTTCGTTTGTATCCCAACACTTCATCAGATGTACTCCATTAAACTAATCTGTCCACTATTTATACCTCATTCAATAAATCAATTAAAATTCACTCCAAATTTTTAATGAATTAAAACTTTTAAAAAGACATCTTCTAAACTGACTAACTGTTTTTATTATCATAGACACGTTTTAGTATGTATTGAATCATTTTTAAAATTCTAGATTCATAATGAATTCAAAAATATTATGTGGAATTGTGCAAAAAATGCATTTATAATACATATTAAGAAAATAGAAAAGTGTATAAAATTCAGTTGCTTAGATCCTGAACAGACAACAAATAGCCTCTACTTGTCTGCCATCTGGTGGTTATTTAACAATATTGCTAGCTAAAAAGTTAGTTTTTCTATATCAGGTAAACATATAAATATACAACTTTAATAACTTAATTCCTATTAAATCATGAATTATATAGCTAAAACCCTTGGGAGTTAAAATTCATATATGTATAAATACTGTTTAAAAAACTTTAAAAAAAAAAAGAAGTTATATAAATAGCAAATACATATAAAATACATATAAAATACATATAAAATATTACACTAGACACAAGTTTATTATATACATTCAAACATATATCACAATTTAGCTGCCCTTAACTTTAAAATGGGTAGTATACTTGTATATTCATTCAAGCCCGGTGGGTTATAGGACTCTAGTGTGATTTGCCACCAGAGCTCCCTATATTCAATCTTTTCCTCCCAGAGCCCACCTCTTATATCTTTTTCAGTGTGTTCAATAACTGTGAATACGAAACTTGCTTCTGGACATTCCTTAGTATGTCTATATAGGGCATTAGTCTCCTTACAATTTTTGACATCATTAAGATGTTCATAAATTCTCCTTTTAAGCTTCCTTTCCGTTTTCCCTATATAGAATGAAAAACAAATTTTACAAGAAGCTAAGTATATTAGGCCCATGGACTCACAATTATAATAATACTCTTCATTTATTATTATTCTATTCCTACTCACTATATTTATACTGTTCCCATTTAATATATATGGGCATTGTGCACATCTGCCACACTTATATGTACCTTTTTTCTTTCTATCATTCAAATTATTAAGTTTCTTGTTTTCCAATATGTTTCTTAGGCTATGTGCATTTTTATATACTACCTTAGCTGGAATATTTCCTGCTTTCTCTATGTCAGTTAAATTAATGAATCTATTCCATTCTCTATGAAAAATCTGTTTTATATTATTATTAACACCATTAAATTCTAATGTAAGAGCTAAATTATTATTTTCTTGTTCTTTATCTATAGTCTTATTTATGTTAGAGGTGTTGACCAATTCCACTCCTCTCACTATAGGAGCAAATCTAGTTGCTCTTCCTTTTACAACTTCTTGCCTAATTTCATGAATAAGTTTTTCTGGGTAGCCTCGGTCTCTAAACATTTTCCCTAGTGTATCACATTCTCTAATAAAATCTTCTTCATTGCTAGACATCCTGCTACCTCTCACAAACTGGCCTTTAATAATGTTCCTCTTACAATGTGTGGGGTGTGCACTATTATAGTGCAAATAGGTATTACAATAAGTGGGTTTCCTATACACTTTACTTTCTAAAGTACTATCTTTCTTATAAATTTCCACGTCCAAGTACTTTAAGGAGGTATTGGAAATTGTCCAAGTAAATTTCAGGAAGTTTGTAGTGTGATTTAAATATTCTAGAAATTCATTTAATTTCTCACCACTTCCTGTCCAAAAAAGGACTGTATCATCAAGAAATCTATGGTAGAGCACCCACCACTTACTAAATGCAAAGTCCAACACATATTTTTCCTCCCATTTTGCCATTACTAAATTAGCAAAAGTGGGGGCGCATGCCGCACCCATAGCCACACCTTGTGTTTGCTTGTAAAATTCGCCATTAAAAAACAAAAAAATTGTTTTGCAACACCATGTCCATTAACCAAACAGATGCCTGTTTATCATTATTTGTCAAACTATTATCTTCATATACAATTTCCTCATAGAATTCTATACCCTCTTTATAGGGGATAGAGGTAAATAGATCCATTACATCTATAGTAACAAAAGTGATATTATCTATATTGGTTATATTAGAAATGACTTTCAATAAGTCCCATGAATCTTTCAAGATTTGTTGCCTATCTACCCATAATCTTTTAGTCTTGTTATCTACAAACTTGGCTAGAGTGTGCGTCTTAGAGCCATCTGCCGAAACAATAGGTCTTAATGGTGGATCTATTTCATTTTTATGGGTTTTAGGTATACCAAATATTAGAGGGATTTTAGGTTTTTCTACCTTCAAAAAGTTATAAATATCTTGATCAATCAACCCTTCATACAGCATGTCTTTTAAGTTCATGTCTATTCTACTGTATGCAATATTTATTTCATTTTTAGATACTACTTCATATTTGGTGTCATTCCATAGTATCTTATACATCCTGCTGTCATATTCTACCTTATCCATTATAACAACTCCGCAATGCATATGTAATGTATGATGTTCCTTTAAAAGTCTTAATTATTTATTTCTGTCACTAAATGAAGTTTATATGAATATGTTCCTATTAATATGCTTGAAATTTTATATGATAGTTTTGTCGAGTACATATTATATGCTTTGCTACATCATAATATGACATGAATGAGTGAGGTATTTTAGATGCTCTAACGAACGTAAATAGTTTTAGATATTTATGAATTTTCTTATTCAATATAATTTATTGTTGAGCTTGTGAGATGATGATAATGGTTATTAATAAAATGTAATTTACGTCGCTGGACATCAAAGTCATTTATTTTACACACTTTTTGAGTAAGTAGATATATGTATTTATTAGATAGCATAGTTAGCAGCAAATGTTACAAATCCATATATCTTACAATGAACACTATGTAACGCAAATGTAATATATGATGTTCTTATAAATGTCTTAATTATTTGTTTGCGTCACTAAATGAAGTTTATAAATCTGTGAGACTTGTGATTTGAATTTTAACGGTCTGATGAAGCTACGGTGAAAGCGCTTACCAGTTTGTTATAGTAATAAATAGACTTTATTTTACTATATACTTTTTATTGCCGTTCAGTTTCAATTGACTGCACCAGTTACGCTGGAGTTGTATTTGTGCTTTGGTTACCTCTCCGCTTTTTTATTTGGACTTTTTATCACATATCTATTTGTAAGCAGAGAGGTATTCACACCGCAGGGTACCTTTTTATACGTGTTTGGAAAAAAAATATATATTTTTTCATAAGTATCAAGTTCAAGTATAACATATCTGGGAAGCACTTTATTAAATAATTTGTTGTAATACTTGAAAATTCAGGCACAACCCTTCCAAACTAGAATATCTCAACTGTTAGCTACATTATTGTTTGTTAAACCTTATCTGGGGCTTTCTGATAGTAATTGCGTGTTTATAGCAAAGCATATATTTCAAGTGTCCAGAATTTCACAGAATGTCAAGATTTTTTGCCTCCTATTTTTGGTCTGCTCATCATACAATTTCTGGTTTTCTGGCAAATCACTGAGATTTAAAGACAATAAATAATGACAGATATTTGAGTTTTAGACTTCAAATCCTTTAGAAAATGCATGCTAATACAAAACCTGTTATTCTATCAGATTTATAAGTTTATAAGAAAAATACTTAAAATCTGTTCCTGAATTTGGGCATTTGCGCCCTCCCCCCATTATTTATTTATTTTTTTTTACCAACATTATTGCACTCAGAGGTTGGGAGATATGCAAAAAGGCTACTCAAGTGTGTATGTACGAGGAAAGGGAAAGTAGCATTGCTATTAAGTCCTATGAATGTCATATGATGAATACTCTGTTTTCTTTTTCCCAAGTATTTATTTACTTACTTATTAAGATAATACAAACTAAACTCACAGAACTATATGTCTCTCTTAACAGGATTAAATATCAACTAATAGTTTGTTACAGAACACATTATCTGTTCCCTGATACCCACGTAGAATTCCTCAGTTTTCTAAATGATCTCCCTATTAGCAAAAACACCATTTTTCTGAGTGACTTTACCTACTGTTCAATAAAGTGGTACACCTATGTCTTCACTGTAGGGTTAATAAACAAAAATTCCCATGAGAAGTTTGTAAATAAACCTGCTAAAGGATAATAGCAATCTTGACCTGATTCTTACAAATATGGCCACCTCTTACACAACTTCTCTGGCATTTTGTTCCCCAGTAAAATCTGACAATAAATTTGTGACCATTTCTTTAATCTCCCAAAAGCTCCTTCAGCAAACCCTACTGAATTTATGGATTTCTAAAATGCCAATTCTAACCTCCTCTGAACATGTACTTATGGCTGCACCTCCCCTGACCTTAATACAGTAGCCAGCTTCATTAAGGATCTTTACACCCATTTAGAAAAAAGCATAGAGTTGGCAGTCCATGTCAGAACAACGAAAAATGGGAAATTCAATATCAAACCACTGTAGTGGTCCACAGGCATAAATAAACAGTTTATGTAATATTTGTTTACTGGGAAAGTCTGACTTGGAACAAAGCCAATTTTCAGTGGATGCCCAGGGAGAAACGCTTGATACGCATGCTTTGAATTATTTACTAGATTTAAAAGTTCTCTTCTCAAAGATAATATCAAAAGCAATACAAAAAAAATGAAGAACACTATCAGGTGCGGTTATGAGTCCCAGGAAGCTTTACTCAACTCTGAAGCCAAAGGTAATTATAAAACCTTCTTTAATTATGTTAGAAAACTTAAAAAAATACCCTACATTGCTCTGAATTTATTCATAATGATGCCTCCTTTTCTGACTCAATAAGCCAATATACTTACAAACAAATGTAATCACAACTTCACCCTTAAGGCATCTATTCAAAGCCCCAAAATATCTGAAATCCTTACTCCCCAAAATTATCTCTGAAACTCATTTCCTGAAAGTGCAAACCAAGACTAAAATACTTCTGCTATGAGACATGACAATGCACCTGGTTGCTTAATTAATATTATTAAACATGCCCTTGTAGACACACTCCTCAATATGTTAAACCTAAGTTTAGCTGCTGGTTTTGCCCTAATAAGTGGCACACTACAGTTGTGATGTCCCTCATAAAGTTGGCTTTACAAGTGACTTGGGTAATTACAGATGAAGCAGTCTAACAAACCTAATCTGCGAGGTCATGTAACATATTATAATTGTCCTCATAAACTATGATATCAATAATCTTCAGATCAACAAAATCCAGAAAGAATTAGTGCTTTCAACCCTTCTGTATTCCCAGGACTTCATCAGAGTTGTTTAACAATCAGAAAACGCTCACTAAATAATTCTGGTATACAAAGAGTACCTAAAACGGCTGTGACGTCATCATAAGTGGACAAAAAACATATAAACAATTAACCATTGGGGAAAATATATAAGCAGAACATAAATAAAATAATAAAATATACATCAATTTAGATCATCTTAGCTATATCTCGATATTTGCTCAATCACATACAGCCCTAAAAGCAACAAAACTCATTTTATGTTTAAAAAATATTATTTTCAAAAAAAAAGTAACACGAATATACCCTAAATAATCCAGTAAGTCTGAAATCTATACAAATTTTAAACATTATAGAATACCAGCCTGTTGTTTTAGCAAACTAGAAACTGAGATAAAGTCATTTAAACCTGGTCTCTTATATGTGTTTAATTTCAACTGCCTGGTTAACTCCCTGAACTCTGAATGAATTTCCCAATCATCACCTCTTTCAGGGATCTTCACCCTATCAGTAATAAAAATAAAAAAAAAATCAACTTGTTTACATTCCACTGAATGCCTTTATAAAGTATTCAAAGATTTTTTTGCTTTTTGTATTGTAAACATGATCACAAAACTTCCTTTTGGTCTTGCTCACATAATATGTCAGGTACCAAGTTCAAATTGCCAAACAGTCACCCCTGCTACTATTACAACTTAGATGGTAAGGACAACCAGTTGATCTGGTTTAACCATCACCAGTCACATAAGGGCCATCATTAAAACTTTGATCTCTTTATGCAGTTTAGCAAGTTTACTCTCATTATTTTTGATAATGAACCACATCAAGTTGCATCCAAAGTGATCACATAATTCAGGTAGTTCATTATCAAACACTAAATTCACTTCTACACTAACTGGAAACTTCCAAACCTTTAAGACTTTCAGTACACATCTAACTCAAACACCATTCTGAGGGGTGATTTAGCATGTCCTTTGGGTACTAACTGTGTAAATGAGAGCCAAACAAAATAAGTGGCCATGGTTATACCCTTCAATAATGATGCAAGGTTGGTTAGTAACATTTTGAGCCAAAATCAGTATCTCACCCTGACTTATGATTTAAAGTAGAAGTTAGGGGAGAAACCATATATTGTTTACAGTAAAGGGAAGAGTTTAAAATGTCTGTTGGACAGCACTAAAAACAGTAATATACCAATTAAATTTGAAAACTATGAATAGATTTGAAGCTTGTAAATATTTTGAATGTATTAATGATGGCCTTTCTGTGACTGTTGATGGTTATAACAGATCATTTGGTTGTCCTGACCATCTAAATTGTAATAATAGCATGGCTGCCTGTTTGGCGACTTGTACTATGTGCCTGGCATATTATGTGGGCAAGACCAAAAGGACATTGTATGACAGAATTTATGATCATGTTTATGACAAAAAAACAAAACAATCTTCAAATTGTTTATTTACTCATTCAGTGGAATATAAACAATTTAAGAGATTTTTGTTTTTTTATTATTGACAGGGTGAAGCTCCTTGAAAGAGTTGGTGACTCAGAAAGCCATTTAGAGTTCAGCGAGTTAATCAGACAGTTGAAATTAAACTCATGTAAAAGACTAGGTTTAAATGACTTAATTTCAATTTATAGAATTTTAAAACAATCGGCTAGTATTTTATAATGTTAAAAAGCCTATAGATGTCATACCTATTGGATTATTTAGAGTATATTCTTGTTATATTTGAATAGGATGATTTTTTTTATCAAAGCAATATTTATTTTTTAAACAACAACTGAGTTCTGTTGCTTTTAGGGCTATATTGATTGTGCAAGTATTGAGATATAGCCAGGATTAACTAAACTGATGTATATTTTATTATTGTCTATGTTTTGTTTATATATTTTTCCTCAGTGGTAAATTATTTATGTGTTTTTTGTCCACATATGATGATGTTATACATGTTTTGCATTCCCTTTGTGCACAGGAACTATTTATTGTTTTCTGATTGTTAAAGAACTGTCATGAATTCCTGTGAATACAGTAGAATGAAATTGATAAGTTTTTGGTCAATAAATACATTTGTTTTATCTTAGTATGGAATCATGCTGCTTCTAGATTTTGTTGATCTGTAAGGTCCTAGTTTATTTGGCTACTGTTTGATATCAAGAATCTTATTAAACATAGCCCCATCAGTTTGGCTTTGTGAAGGGTAGATCTTGTCTATTTAATCTGGTAAATGTCTTCAAAATTGCTCTGAAGTGTGTAGATGGTAGCCATGCAGTGGATGCTGCATATTTTGATGTTCACTAACACTTTTGACACTATTTTCCAAGCTGGAATCTTACAAAAGCTAAATGCTTTATAGTTGAAAGAACCTATGCAGTGCGAATTGCAAGTGTCTCGTGTGAACGTATGAAAGTGATCAGCAGTGTCCCTCAAGGAATGGTGCTGGGATCTCTCTTTTTTGGTATTTAATTCTCAGATCCCTGAGCAGAGAGCCAAGACCTCTGGCAAACAAAGTCTGTAGATGACTGTAAATTAGAGGTTGTTGTTCAGTCACCACCATCCAAATCATTAAGAATTAATTCTCCATTGTAACCTCTTGGTGTACTAAAAATGGTCTGACAGTAAATGCCAAAACAACATAGTATCACTTTTGGTTGGTGACAAATTCCCTTATCATGCTGTATAAACAACTCACATACTTGATTGTTAGATAGATATCCTCTTAATAGATGTCTCACTCTTTGTCTGCTATCTAGTATTGTCTAAAGAAACAATCATGCCATTTTACATTGATGTAGTTCAAATGGTTCATCAACCAAAATATGTAAACCCCAAGGGATAACAAAAAAAGTTCACATGCCTAAAGTCCCTTTGCTGTCTCCTAAAAAAAGGTGGGAAGATCTTATCCTCATCTCAGTCTCTCTTACAGAAAGAGAGTCTAAAGCTTTCTCCTACTTACGATGCCAAAATGTGAGACCAATTCTCATATCGCTTACCACCATCAGTTCAAGAGCTTAATCAATTAATGATATCGTAGATTAATTTAACTAGGGTCAATCCAATATAAATACAATGAATTTGGACAATAAATAAATAGGATCTCCCTCTAGAGACAGATTTAATAATCTGTATATACCTTTAAATCACAACTATAAATCTTCCTTTAAATATAAACTAGATCTCCTCATTATTTATTTTAAACCTAAACAAATATTAAGCAGTGCAACTCACTATCTTCCTTAAAGGATAACTAAATGATAGTAAGTGCTAAATACATGATTGATCAGACTACTGTACTGTCTTTTTTGAGAGAGAGAGATTAAAACGTATAAAATTGAAGCAACTTTTATAATACTATTACTTGCTTTGAATCACTTATGATCTATTTGAGAAAATATTTTTTATGTAGATTCAAGAATTTGCCTGCTAATTTTTTTGAGTTTGCAACAGTTTTGCCACCCTGCCAATCAGTGATTTCAGGGAATCACAGAAGATCCCCAGCACCGCGGCAGTCTTATCAGTATGCCACAGATGCCCCATTTACCCATAGTAAGCCATTTCAGTAGTTTATTCATCAGTAAGCTTATCTGCACATGTAACCCAGCTGTTTTAATATAATATCACCCTAATTAAAGCCTAAGTTACCCAATACACCCTGGTGAAAATTTGGTAATTACCTCCCCAGTCATCAATACCCCAGACCACTTGCTCCATCAATGTGGATATCATCTCAGCTGGAATAAAGGCTTGTAGAACCTGGTTCTGCTCAGGTCAGATATCCTTAGAGTTTTGTGGTGGTGTTGATTAGGTAAAATGGTTATGTTTTGGTCAATTGTCAGGAATCTGGAGTATTGTTATTGATTATCCCTCTGGTCAGAGTGTTACCGTGATGGAGTCTAAAAGGACTACAGAGGATCTCTCAGATGTTTAAGTGTACTGATACCTCAGGGGTCTCTGTCATCCTGATTTAGAGGAATTGCGAGAATTTGATCTCTGACAAGTTTAGTATATCTAAGGTACATCTGAAGTCAGTGAGATAGATAAAGTGAAGGTATAACCTGAGATGAATTAATGATGAGAGGAGATTATTACAACTTGAAGGATTATTGAATATAAACCAGAGTAATGATAAGAGATGATGAGAGTCTGTAATAGACATATATACCCAAAGAGGAGGACATAGAGTCTCAAATGAAAGTCAGATAGTATCTTAACAGTGTAAGACACATGGTATATGTCAGAACTAAAATGCTTTGATTGCTGTTGACCCAATTGACATGATTAATTAACTGACTGTTTGTAATGTTAACTTTGATCATGTTTACTCACAAATGCTTCAACTTCTTAAATCAACAAAGGGCCAAAGCCATCAAAAAATTTAAATCAAAACTTTATCAACTTTCAAAGTTAATACTTCAAAATTACTTGACTCAATGTGTTTACCAGAAAATAAAAACAATTTTAATAAAACAATTTCTTTTTTAAAAATTGGTATTTTCTGGTATATAACAAAATGTAAAAAAAATTTAAAAATTTACTGACAGAAAAATAAAAAAAAAAATATAAAGAAAATTCAGAATTATATAATAACAACTGAGAATGCTGTAAAATAAGAAAAGGTCCATCCTGGCATTACAGATTTTGAGGTCAAAATGAGATGTAATATGAGAAAATTGCGGATAATGAACATGAACAGCCAGCCCACATGGTTTTGTTTGCACTTTTTGTGTTATGGATAGTCTTTATGATATAGTTTAGGTTTTAAGATGGGCTCTGTAGGCTGTAGGACACAACACACACAACCTTGATGTAACTTATACACCATATTTTGACATTTTAAAAGTCTATTATGTATGCTTCTGTAGCCATTTATTATGACATTGAGTTTATAGACGGTTAACATTGAGTTGGGAGAGTTTGTTTAGTTGTAAAGCATGCATGATACATGGATGCATGCCATATATATCATTAGTAAGCCAACAGTTTGGATTAACATTGGCGATGGTTTATCCATTTTATTTACCATATCAATAATACCAGTGCTTATTAGTAACCTAATACTAGTGGATAATATGTTCAGTAGCCTTGTTAATAAAGGCCACTAAGAGTAACCTGAGCCACCTGTGATCAACAATACGCTTTGGAACATAACCTAGACCCAGACTCAGGTTAAATATCTCCACGCTTTGGAGACATAACCTGAGATTCAGGGAGCTTTGGATACTGAAGGAAAGATTTACCTTCTTAGCAGCAGACTAGGATACTGACAGGACCCACAGAAGTAGTGTTTTTTTTGGAAAATTCTGATGAAAATAATGTTTTAAAAAATAAGACATAGGGTTTGAAGAAAATGGGAATCTTTTTATATACAGTTAGTAAAATTTTTGTCAGAAAACCACTTTATGCTATAATCAGTTCCTTTTAGTGTCAGAGATACGTAATTGAGTTAATTAATCCAGTTTCCCAGTATCTGCAGGAAGTAAAAAGGATAAGATGGGAAGTAAACCACATCAGAGATAAAAGGGCTCGTATGGACAACTCACAGTGGGAAGCAGCTCACACACAACCAAATCTCACAATCTTGTTCACAGAACGGTGAACCAGGACTCACAGAGGGCTGGAACTATGATTAACAACCATGATAAGCAACTCAACAACTGATATCTAACTTATATTGCTCGCCAGAGGCAAACAACAAACAGCAGAGGTTTTGTATATTTTGGAAGGCGGGAAGAAAAATTGAGAGTAAAGGAACGTATGTTATATTGTCTGTAATTTGAATTAATGAGATTTTTATATAGAAAGAATTTTATGTAGCAAGCATAAGTAAGTAAACATACATAACAAAAAGCATAAAGCTTACTGGCTTCAAGGTTGGGCTTAGAATTTACTACCTTCAGGTTGCTACAGTGTATGCAACTCCTTGCTTTTTCTTTTTGTAATTTTTTTTTTTATTTTGTGCTGAGAGATTCATTTTTGTGCTTTAATGTGCTTGAGCTTTTTGTGACATTCAGGTGCTATTTTTAAAAGTCTACTCAGATTCAGTTAGGAATCTGGCTGTTTCAGGACTTTCATGAGCTGCCATTGTCTACTGCCCAGCTGTGCACAGTTACTATATAATTTTGGTCTGAGACAGTCTCAGAAGGTCTCCAGAAGAGTGTGTGTGTCTCCTACCTTCAGGTACAGGTACAGTAGAAATGGGTAACAATTGAAGTGAATATGAACTGGGAAGGGTAAGGCTGGAACATGTTTTTTGAAGGTGACTGAGTTGACTGGCATATCAGATCCAGATCATATTGTGGCAGTGTGGCAAAGCAAATGGATGGAAAGTGCAATTCAGTATGAGTGCAGAATGCTCACCTCATATAACCATAAAAAAATCATAAAGTTGCAAAAAAATGGCTACATAAAAAGAAACAAAACAAATAAAAGGAGAATTTGCTGCAGAGGCCTAAAAGACTAAAAAAAATAGTGCAGACCCTACCCACAGAGCCAATAACCAGCAGCATCAAGGCATAACCAACAGCAGGTGGGCGTCTGGTTATGTGTGTGATGTTGTTGGTTTATGCACTGCAGTTCTGTGTAATTACAACATGTACACGTATGCACATGCAGGCTGGGCAGTCATCTGTGCTGTTTGAATATGTGTTTTATATAATTATATGTTATATATTGTGTTTTAAATGATGTTGAGCGAATAATGGTCCGGGGTCTGTTACACAATAATAATTTACATTTGCCCTTGCCCCCATGTGTGTTGCATTTGCACTGCCCCTGGCATCTGCTGCTGATGCCTGCCACATTGCCTGTTGTCTCTAAGTGCCTTGGGGAGGCATGGACATTACCCCCCTCAGTTATAGTATTTTTTTTCAATCCATTCAGGTTTACTCTTCAACTTTTCAGATATTCAAATTAAAGAACATGAACTGAAAAATTAAAACTAATTAATGAAATTATAGATAACACAGACACATCATCGACATAGCTGTAGTATTCTTTGTCTATATGGGTTATATGTTCATCAAGCTTATATTATACTTCCTTCCAGCCTTCCGCCCGCTTCCTTAGATTGCAGGCCCTGCTCCACCCAGCCTTGCTGCTGAAAACCTGCTTCATCAACTGATAAACTTTTCATCACTCAACCTTCTAAAAAAACTTTTTGAAAACCTTTTGACTTTCCACTTACTTTTTACTTTATGCTGAAAGTTATTTTAAAAAGTTTTTTTATGTGTTAGATGGACTGTTAATGAGACTGTATGAGACTTTATTGTACTACTGTGTTTATTTTACTTTATGGGGTTGGCAGAGTGTTTTAAAGTGCTTTTTACTGTGTTTGCCTGGAAAAAAATGACTTTTACAGACTTTTTATTTTTTTTTTTATTTGCTGCAATTTTGGAGCAATTTTTCTCACAATTTTTTCAAAGCCCAAAAATTGGCAGTCTTAACCAAAAATTGGCAGTCCCACCATAAAGAAAAGTTTCCAGCCAACAAAAGAAAAAACACAGCAGAGCAGGGAGCTGACTGCAGCACCCATTTGTGCTACCTCCAGGCACTGTGGACCGTTGCCCCCATTTGTTGTACCAGAGCACCATCCCACACCCCCACATCCGCTGCAGCAAACATCCTCTCACTACAGACCATAGTCCTGCTCTCGAAAACTGTTGGGGGTGAACACTGAGAAGGGAGCAGAAATAAGAGAGAGAGAGAAGGTAGAGTCTGTGTTGTTTTTCTGTTTTTGTTTGTGCTGCTGGGAAGCTGCTGGAAGCACTAATAACACTGCTGGCCCCATCCCCAATTTTCTGTGTACCCAGAAAGAAGTTCAGAAAACTAAGCATACTCATCTTTTTCTATACAGCAATCAGCATACAGCAATAGTTTTCTGAGACTGGATCAGGGTTTAATTTGGACTAGTTTAGGTAGTTTATAGGTTTCTGGTAAAAGAAACTTCTACTATACTAAGAGATTCAAGATGATGAATCTGGACAAGAAGATGAAAGGACAGAAACAGAGCTTCCTGCTCAGAGTTTTGATTCAGACTCAGAGGAGAATTTCTTTCCTGTGTTCCTGTCTCTTTCTCTCTTTCTATTTCTAGAATGAGATGAGACAGTGTTTTCATAGGAGGTCACTGAGATTTCTTAGTCCCTCAGAAAATACTATGAGCTGTTACAGAAGGAATTTCCAGAAAATGCACCTATTCCTCCATTTCTGTCAGCTTTGGAGGATGTGTGTGTTACTGCCTATAGTTTTCCTGACAGTCATCCAGCTGCCCCTAAAAAGCTACATAGGCTGTATAAGGTTTCTCAGTCTTTTAAGTTATTACACTGTCTTCCCAAACCTGATCCAGCAGCTATTGCTTTAGTCAATCCTTCTGCTGCTAAACGCTTAGTTAATTCCCATCCTACTATTTATGATATGGATGAGAAGATTATTGATAATTATGACTGTTTGCTTCTGCAACTTTCATTTTTCAGAATATTCAGGCTCACATTTACGGTTTGTCCTTCATCATGAAAATATGAGGAATGTTTTGTCTACAGTTTCTTCTTGTGAGGAAAAATCTGCTTTAAAAAATGTATTTCTTTTATTGCTCAAGTTACTACTCATTGTTTGCAGTGTGTGTATGAACCTGTTGATACTTCTTCCAAGGCTATGGTCACTGGTACTGTTATGTGAAGGTTTCCATGGCTGCATTCTCAGAACTTCCCACATGATGTTAAAAATGAGATTTTGAATTCTCAGCTAATGTGTAGGACTCAAATACTCCATTTCAGGGTCTACTATCCTACAAACTATTCCTCACACTGTGACTTATCTCCCATATAGCATCAGCTTTTTTCTGATTGCATCTTTCAATATATGCTTTGAAATCCAAGGTCTACTGTATACAAACTAAGCTTGCTTAGATCAAACTAATGTATGATAAATCTCCTTGATTGTATAGATGCCACTGTACAGACATTTTTTGTTCTTGTTTTGTTGGATTTGTGTTGTTATGGAGCTTTTCTCCCCAGGCCTCCACTGTAAATGGACCTTGTTCCAGTCGGACTTTAGCTGTAAACAAATGTACAATAAAAAAATAAAAATAAATAAATTTGTATAAGGATTTAGTTTTTTCCTCCTCAGCTGCAAAAGTGATGAAAAAATATGATAAATGGAGTAAGCTGATATAAGGAATCTGTAAGATTTTTCAACCCTCCTGTTCCAAATTTCCCAAGGGATTCTTTAACTCCTCATCCAGTTTTGGTAAGAAACAAAATAAATGGATTCAACAAAATTCAGGTAAACAAACATTTAAGAAGAAATGGCAAGGGGGTTCCAAGAAGAATTCTGGAAACTGCCAAAAATAAGGACAGTCAAATAAGTCAGAATGACTATTTAAGGAACTTTGTTCCCCCCATCTCACCCTGCACCCATTTTGTGTTCCAGACAGTCTGAGTCTCCACTTTTCTTTTTGGCAACAGATAGTTTCAGACAAATGGGTTCTGAAGATCATCCACCAAGTTTGCAGATGACAATGGGAGGAAGTTTCTCATTTCCAGGTGGTAAAAGGAGGTAATTTTTCATTCTTTAGACTAGACTGCTTAATTTCCACATGGTCTTCATAACATGCTGTGCTAGAGAGTGACAGAACCAGACCCCTCCCTTTCCTTTTTTTTCAAAGGTGTTTTAGTGGAAAAAAAGAAAATGTTTGGAGAGCAGTTCTGGGTCTTTCTTTCCCAAACTTTTTTGTGATGAAGGCCAAATTCAAAATGATGTCACTTCACAACCTGTCACCTCTTCTTCCTCATTCAAGTTTCCTGGTAACTCTAGATTTTAAAGATGTTTATCACCTCACTATTGATCCAGATTGCAGGTGTTTCTTAAGATTGTGTATGTCTGGATCACATCAGTAGTTCTCTGCTTTACTCTTTGGACTATACATTGCACCAAGAGTTTTCATTACGGGCTTTAGGGTATCCACATTTTTCCACACTTTAACACCCACTTGCTTATCTTTGCAGAAGAGTCAGGAATCTATATATTGGGTGAGAGATCTCTTACACAAGCTAGGATTCCAAGAGAATATTCAGAAGTCTTTCTTGACTCCTTCTCAAAGGACTGTGCTTCTGGGATGTCAACTAGACACCACAGTTCAAAGAGCTTTTCTTCTGCAGGAAAACTAGATCAATATCTAGATCTGTTTCTAGAGTTATAAAGTCAGACTTCATTCACTTGGAGGGTATACCTCATGATTTTAGGATTCATAGCTTCTATGATTCTCATGATACCACTGGCAGGACTCTACATGAGAAAGATAAAGTGATACCTGAAGCCTCTCTTTGTCTTTTCTAATCCCAGTGCTGAATTTTGTCAGAAGGGAACTCACTTGGTGGAGACAAAAGGTATCCCTAAATCCAGAACTCCCCTTCTCCCTCCCTGTCCCAAAGCAGTTTCTCACCACAGACACTTTGGACTTTGCTTTGGAAACTGTTTCAGGAGGGATAAAAGTGCAGGGTGCGTGGGACATCCATAACAGATGCAAGAACAGAAATATCTAGGAGATGCTTACCCTGATCAAGGCACTCCCTCTGAATTATCTTTGGTTCCAAGGACCTGTTCAAGTTGTTGCAGACAATACCACAGTCATGTGGTACATCATCAAGCAAGCGGGAAACGGTTCATACCCCCTTTACAGACTATCCATGTTTGGGATATAGCTTCACAGCATAGTCTCACTCTACAGACTTCCTACATTCAGTCAGAGCAAACCTGTGTGGCAGACAAGCTGAGCAGGACAAGGACAGACCATCACAAATGAAAACTATATCAGGGGTCTTCCAAGATTTTATCCATCTGTGGGGAGTTTCTAAAGTAGACCAGCTGGCCTCCTTCCTGAACAACCAGCTGATAAAATTCTTCTCCAGGACTCCATGGAAGAACATCTGGATGACAGATGCCTTTTCTTTTCTTTTCCTTGCACAGGAATGTTTCTGCATGTTTTTCCAAATGTTCCACTAATATCCAGGTCATTTCTGAAGATTCTGATGGAATCCCCCAAGATCACTGTGGCAATTCCCTTCTGCCTGGGCAACCATAGTTCTCCAGTCTTTTGGAAATGGCCAGGGGCAATTACCACAATTTTCCTCACACACTGGAACTACTCATTTAAGAACAAGTGTGTGTGATACACTCTGACATCAGTCAATCTCAACTGAATGCCTGGATGATAGGGTCTTTACTGAGGACATGCAGCAGGTACTAATGGAATCAAGAAAACCTGATATTTGAAAACCATATATTAGCAAATTAAAAAGGTTTTCTGGTTGTTGCCAACAACATAACCAACACCCATTCAGGGCTACTTGTTGTCTTGTATAAGAATACTTGTGCGAGTTACTATCCTATGACTTTTCTTATTCCTCTATCAAGGTTAATTTATCAGCCATTTTAGCATGTCTGTCCATGGATTCTCCTCTTTCCATGCGGTCTTATGTCAAAATGTCTGGAGCATTTCTGAAGCATTTCTCCCCAGGCCTCCACTAAAAATAGCCTCTGTCCTAGTCGGACTTTCCCAATCAATAAATGTTAAATAAATAAATAAATAAATAAGGGGCTGTACATAAGAAGCCCAAGAAAACTAGTGGCTTCTCCTTGGGATCTTAATTTTGTGTTGGAGAAGCTAACACTTGGTCCATTTTAACCAGCTAGCTTGCCTGACTTGAGAGTCTTAATATGGAAAACAGTTTTACTGAATGTTCCAACCTCTGTAAAAAGAGCATCTGAGTTGCAAGTTCTTACGGTGAGTCAACCCTACCTTTGTTTCCACATGGACAGGGTTTCTTTGAGAACTAATCCTTCTTTTATGCCTAAAGTCATATCCTAGCTTATAATAACAAGCAGGCACCGCTTTGGATACATTCACTCACGATCAATTTATTCAACAAATACAAAAAGTTAGATTGAGCGCTTTCTTCCCTTCAATAGGGATTTCATCAGAATCAAATTACTATCCAATTTCCCTCCTTATATCTCCCTGTGATAATGATGTCATCATCAATTAAAACAATTTTTTAAAAAAAATGTTTTAAAAATACATTTAAAGGGACATCCCTTTTAAACAACCCTATTTACAAAACAAGTTAAAAATTCAAACATTTAAAATTCATTCCATTCCTAAAAAATACTAATATGTGTATAGTATTGCTTGAAACTAATAGTATATTATATATTTAATTAAGCATGCTCTTGAATTTATCTTAGAAATACACAAAAATATGTGAATATAAACATATATATTTATGCCATATAAATACATATTTATACAATTGTATAAAAAATGTATTAAAAACATATGTAAAAAAATGAATACTTTATGTTCTTATTTTCCGCATTCCATTCTCTTAATTAATATAGGTTTTATTGAAATTATTTCATTTAACCCGGGGGGCTGACTTGCTTGTAATTTTATTTGCCATCTTAATTCCCTTTCCTCAATATGGCTTCTATAATCGCCCCCAGGGTTTTGTGACACTTTTTCTTAAATTGCAAATCTAAACTCTCTATATGCCACACAGCTAATAAAATGCTTATATAGAGCATTATTTACATTTTTAGTAGCTATATGCTATGTATGTTCGTAAATCATGTCCCTCAATCTTCATATCCTAGCTTACTTTAAACCAAAATATCTGTCTCCCTGTTTTCTTTCCTGAAGCCAAAATTGAGGGAGAAAGGATACTCCACACTTTGGATGTCTACAGACAACTCAGGTACCATCTTAACAGAACTAAATCCATCAGATGTTCATCTCAATTGATGATTTCTTGTGAAGGTTAGAAGAAGGGGAAACGTGTAAAAACAAACTACTTCAAAATGGTTGTCTAAGTCTATAACATTTTGTTATACTCAGCTCAACAGAACTATTTCAAACAGGGCCAAGGCCCACTCTACCACGGCCTTGGCTTTATATATGGCATTTTGGAAAGGGATGGATTCTAGAAGTATTCTAGAAGCTGCACCTTGATTCTCTGTACATATTTTCACAAAGCACTATAAGCTTGATTCCTTCTCTAGGTCTAGATCAGGCTTTGCAAGGACCATTCTCCAGGGACTCATGGATTTCTCCTTACACCTCCCAAATATAGTAAGCTAGGGTGATCTGCCCATATAAATGAGGCTACTGCAGACGTCATCAATATGATGAGCATAGAACATAGAACAGTTGAGTAAGTAAACTTACCATAACAATATATGTTAGAATGATCACTCCAGCATTAACCACTCCCGCCCTCTACCTCCTTGTTTTTGGTATGTTGTTTATGCCAGGGTGTGGTTGTTTATTTTTGTTCTTCCTAGCATTGTCCTTTCAGTGCTCACCTTCCCTCTCTCTCTATTGGCAGGAATGTTATGAAGGGCTTGACACCCAGTCTTGTATTTTATTCAGCTCAGCTAAAGCTGCCTGACAGTTTGGGCATGTGGAAGGTGCCTTGAAGCTTGGCAGGATACAACATAACCCATATAGCTAGCACTCTTTAATTGACTTTTTAATGCATTACCATATTAATAATGATATAATACTAGCCTATACTTATAGGGGCAAGCTGCCTGCCTATGTTGCCTGAGGTCTGAGTTTTCTAGAGACCCAGGTACCAGAGGACTAAATGTGGTGGAAGAGAATGGTAAGTGGTCAGAAACATGGGAGGATGAAGCTATGTGGCATTATAATCAATCTACCACAACTGCAGTGATAGGGTTTTACATTTAGCTACAATGTAGATCATGTAGTTGTCATCCCCTTACATTGTCCAGTGTCACTGCCATGTCCAGGTTTGAGATAGAGGATGACATCAGCAGTAGCTGTATAAAGACAGAGAGAAATGTATAAAAAATTTGACATAATGCTCCTCCAGCCATTGCTAGATATCCATCATGTAGCACTTTGCCCTTACCCCATCCAGTCAAAGGATTAAAACAGGATCTTGGCTACTCTTGGCTAGTTCTCAAGGTGCTACTGGCAACCTTATGGAAGTTTCTTCTCTGTGCCAGTAAGTGGCAGCAGTGGTAATCCAAAATCTATTATCTTAAGGAAAGTAATATGGTTTCACATTAGGAAATGACAGCTGTCTCAGTCTTGATTAGGTTTGAAAACAAATCTGAGTTGTTGGTCTTGGGTCAAAATGTTTTATATACTGCAGAAGCTGCAGGACTGCATTTGCCTGGTTAAATGTAGGTTTACTGCTTCAGTGATTTACAGCATTTCTGTCCCAGATTTTTTAACATTCTGTTCTCATGAGTCTGGTTCATGCACAAAGGTATTAAGTGCTCAGATGTTCACTGACTTCACACGGTAAATGGAAAATCTCTTTCTAGGCTGAAAAAAAGAACATTGTGGCTTTGGTCTGAAGAATAACAGTTATCACAGTTGTGACACTAAAGAAATGATGGTGTTGCAACTTTAGTTTAAGATATTGAAAACAGTAACAAACAATGGAAAACATCATGAAACGTATTTAGTCAAATTAAATACAAGCTTATAACTTTGTATTGGTAAATATTCTAGAGCCAGATTCTAATATATTCTTATAACCCCATTTCATAAATGTCATGGGTTACACAGTAGTTTCACTGTTCCATATGAAAGGTGATGTCACAGATACTGAATGATGTCACATTTTGAGACAGAATTACACAATAAGCACAGCTCATTAATTAGGGCCAATAGATAAGATAACAAAAGATAAGCCCAATATTTTAAATTATGAAAATCTGTTTCATGCCCCCTGAGGAAAATGTGAAAGCTTCCTATTCTCTGTAGTTCTTTATTCATAAATGCAAATTTGTCTCTGATCCTGATAATGCACTAATTTTGAAGCTTCATAAAATACTAGCGAAAGTGTAGTTGAGCTGTGGGATGATATATCTGTAATGAAAAAGATGAACATAGATGTGGATGAAGATAACTAGAGTTCTTTGTCGAAGCAAACAAAACATTTTAAAGGAGTGATGGTTTCCTTATATCAGGACTTGAGACATTGGTGAATTGGACATCTGCTGGGATCCAGAACCGAAAAATCAGCAATGTGCCTGGACAACTTCAATAACTGATGGGACTGATGGCAACAATGGACAGCATTTTCTATTTTCTCCATATATCAAACACAGCTAATTGGGTAACTGCTAGTGTTTCAGACAGGAAAAGTTGTGCTCGGAGACTGGCTATCTCCAGTGTCATTTTTGTACACACATTTGGATTACGGTTAGAAGCTGGCAGCTATAGCAGGAGGATGGCACAGGTTTGTATAATAAAGAAAATAAAACAAAAATGCATTGCATCCCAAAAGAATGGAGGTATTAGTACATTTATGTTAGAAACAAACTTCTGCTACAGCACTGAAAGGCAAAGGTACCAGCTAGGACTGCCACCAGTCCCTATTTATGTAGGAAAGTCCCTATTTGGGTAGTTGTGTTCTTCAAAAAAAAAAAAAGCATGAAAAATTGCAAAAGTCCAGTGAACTTAGGACAAATATTTACTAACTCTTATTAAAATGTTGCATAAAACAGTTATTCTGCATCTGACACTCCTTAGTATGACATAAAATGATACATGCAAACCAAATAAGATAAACATGAGCTTTTATCTTTGTACAAATTGAAATCTAGTCCTTTGCACCAGCTATGGTTATGGTTTGTTTCTTTAAAAATATTCTACTTTTTAGCATCTAAAAAGATAGCAAATCCAGCTACTAGCATGGGAACACATGTTCACTCCAACATGCAGTGGTTGCCTTCTTATATGTCTGCTATTATGGAAGGTGATTTCATCGGGTCTATATCACATCATTGAATCTCACATCAGCGAATGGCTCTTCATCAAACAGCTAATCATAGAAACTACTAATCAGTAAACAAACTTTTCAGCAAAATGTTTCCTAGGGAAAACCAATGGTAGTCTGCCCTAGCAACCGTAAACAACGCCATAAAATGTAGCGCTTCCCACACCCCCTAACAAAATATACCAACTCCAAGATTGCACTACAGTGGGGAAAAGGGAAAATTCCAGATGGTGGCCAACCATCAGTTTGTCTTAGGAAACATTTCACTGAAAAGTTTATTTATTGATTAGTGGCTTCAATAATTAGTTGTTCGAAGAGCCATTCGCTGATGTGAGATTTAACATGGTGATATAGACCCGATTTCATCAGTACCTTTTTTTACCCTCCCCTCAAAGTGAGAAGCAGGCAATTAAGCACTTAGTGTACCCCTCCCTAGCAAATTCTTACCTACTCAGGATAATACCTGAACTACAAAAGGATATTGTGGTTTGATTCCAGCAGTAGTACAATGACAGTTTCAATTGCAAATTGACTAATTTATATTTAAATTCCATAAAGCTCAAGCTGTACAATAAACAATGTATATTCAGGAAATTTTCCATAAGCAAATGCCTGTAAAGGCTTATGATGCAGGAAACATGAAATCAGTCATTCCTAAAATGTAGGGATCTCTGGAAGCAGGCATTTCAAAATCTTCTTTCAGTTTTATATGTAACTTGCCATATTTGGCAATGTTTCCAAGCACTTTAGTTTGACTGCCATAAGAGGATAAAGTCCATATCAAAAATGAATGAATTATGTTGGTAATGTTTGTCAAGTAATAATATTTCCTGTTTTACTTGTGAATGGCTATGTCTGTGGGGAAGAAAGTGCCCCTAAAGACTTCCATTTACAGTGTATCTTTTCTTCATGGGGATCTACATGAGAGAGGTGATTGAAACACTGTGCTGGATATAAAAGATACTATGAGAGTTTCAGCAATGAAATATTTTGTTTTTACAGAAGTTAAGTCTCAGATACAAGGGTAATTAACCTAAGAAACCATGTAAAGAATGATACTCTAAAATGCCTAAAAACCTAAAGATCATAAGAGAAAAGGCTTAAGCAAAGGAGGAGGGAATAAAAATGATTGAATACATTTTCTGTAGTCTATGGTTGTAATGGAAAGTCTTATTCAAAGGCTTCCTTTGCTGGTACAGCATAACCCGTCAGAAAGAAAATAAAAAATATATCTGTTTCAGAGCAGAAAAAGTCTAACTTTTCATTACAACTCAACACTCTGAAAGGACTCTTAGCTGTTACGCAGTCACATTTACACCACTTTAAGCTTGTATGATCTCAAAACATTCCCCCCAGAGAAGGAAAATCCAATTACTTCACAAAAAAATGTATCACAAGATACTAAATCTATCCCTATGTCATTCAAATCCAACTCTCTACTTGCACTATTCTTCAAAGCTGGACCACATATTAGAATTACACAGGCGTCCTTCCACCCTCCTTCCTAATTCATAGGTTCATAGGCTGGTACTAGGCTATCGGCCCTAGGGCCTATACAAGCCTAGCCATAACAATTCCCTGGCTATTTCTTCCCACAATATTTAATTCCCTGGACCCCTGTCTAGTAGGGCGACTGACGTGATCCCCGGGGATGTTTTCACTGCAAGCCTCATCCCCCTCCACCCACATCTGCCATTAACTTTCTTTTATCCTCTCCTTCACCCTAACCATAGCCATCATAGCCATATAAATATATTTTCTAAAGTACTGTAAAAATGTATAAAGTACTACAACTACTAACAAGAGTGTGCGTTTTTTACTCTTACTTTCTCGCTGTCATTTTGAATACTTTCTGTACTGCAAATTAACTTTGATTTATGGCTGCAGTTTTTTTTTACTTCTGTTTAATTTCTTTTCCCAGGGTGAGCCTAAAAATGGTCTGTGTGAATAAGTACTGTACCCCATTTAACAAATATTAATTAAAATAAGTAAAATAATAAATAAATAAATAAACATACATACATACATACATACAGTTTTCCCAATCATTTTGAAAATTTGCTTAGAAACTGGCCTGCCCTGTATCCCTCACATACAAGAAACAAAAAGTGGATATGTTTGCTGAAATCTTTGGTCCTTTAAATTTAATACCTCAGTTGCCTATATATTTCTATCATTAGTGGACCGGAGTTCTGCTGTGGCAACCCCTAACTGGGAAAAGCCGAAAGACATTAGTTAAATAGAGGTACTTTCTCCTCATCTTGTAGTTTTGAGTAGAAAACAGTGAGTAGTATGGTTTGATAACAGCTGTCAGACCACTTTAAGCATGAAGGACTGGTTGGTCCTAAGTTCCACACTGTCCAAATAAAAGACAATGTAAAGTTTCTTACATATCAAGGTCTGCAATTATGAAATTCTTCAAAATGTAATTGCTCCCCAGAGCAAGGTTTTCCCCTGTGAGGAATTTAACTGGAGCAGTATTAACAGGTTCAAATGTGAGAGCCCAATTCAGTTTTTCTGTTACAAAGGGGGGCACAGTTCTCCTTGGGGCCTGAAGTGAACAGCCCTTTTAAATTTTGAGGCCTAAAACAGCAAGTAATTTGATACAGGTGAGACAGACACTTTTAGGTTTATGAGCCTGTTAAATACAATAAAACATTTTTTGACAGAGGCTGCACAAGGCAGTAGGTTACATTTAAGCTTCCTGGTCCCTGGTAGGAATAATGCAGAAACCATAAAACTTTGGCTGGGAGGCATCTAACCATCAAGCTCCTATTTTGAGAGCATTTAAGTTTTGGTGTACCAGAATTTCTTCTTGATGGATTAACAGCATGCAAGGGGCTGTGGGGTGGGGGTAGGATAAGCAGTTCTTCTTCAATCAATTACAACAGCTAAGAGAGCCAGAGTTTCCTTTGTCAGTGGAGTGGGAAAAAGTTTGGCCCACTTTTCTTTTTTTTTGGAAGTATCTTTAGTATTAGGGGAAGAGAAGGAAGATGTGAAAAAGCCAGTTGTTCCAGTGGACTGAAAAGCATTATCTGCTTATACCTCCCTGCATGGATATCTAGAGCAGTATTTGTTGAGCTGATGAATGAGAAGTTAAGTGACCATTTCCCCAAGCTGACACTAAAATGGAGGTCCAAGAGTTTGACCTGCTCACTCCTTATTCATCCGCTCAACAGATGTTCTTTAGACAACCATGCAGAACAGGTATATGGTGCAGTGTGGATATTAGGAGTGGACCTGCTCAGCTGGTCTGCCAAGAATTTGTGAGTCAAGGAAATGTAAAATTATTAAAATCTGCTGGGCAGACCTACCCAGACCATCATGGCTAATCTGCAGAGATGATGAGAGTGAGTTCCCCAGTCTGTTAATTCAACACATAGCCATCCTGTTGTCTACAGCTATTTTCAAGACTTCTGATGCCCAAGTTACCTTGAATATTCATAGTGTATACATTTTGACTAGCATCTCCCTGACAGAGATGTGCTTGGCTCTCTCCTGCAACTCCCTTTTCCCTGTGCCTTCACAGTTCATGCATGAGCTCCCTGAGCAAAGGTTGGTGCGTCTGTAGGCAGGGTTTGGAACTGTTGGGGACATATGAATGGCATGCCTGGGTTGTTTTGCAGCTGGAATACCCACCATCGGACTTCTCTCCAAACTGAAGTGTAGCTGACAGTACTTTATCCAGCCATATTTTCTTCAGGCACAACTTGGTCTTCCTCTTGCAGTCTTGCTAGGTGTAAAAAGAGGACCAGATTTTGAAAAGTACTTCACTGTGATCAGGTCTTATTTCATTGCTTGCAAGAAAAAGGATTCATCAAGCAGATCATGTCTGGTGAGATGAACTGTTTGCCTGATATGGTGTTCAGCACCACATCTGAGTAGGAGTTATGAAATAGGAAAAAAATGACTTTTTGAAACTTTGGGGATGCCATGGTTTGTGTAGAATGTGGTAGTGCTTTCTAGGGCTTTCATTAGGCTCCTCACGTGAATAGACTTGTACAAGGCAATTGTACATGTATACAAAAATGTAAATGAAATTTACTCTAAGGTAAAAAAGGACTTGAAATAATTATTTGGAAAAAAACATGGCAGAAGTGGTGAGACCATAGTGCAAGAAGGTAAACTGGAAACACTCCAACTGTTCAACATGTGTTAAGAATATTCTGTGTCCCTTTTAGACTGGGATACCTTCATGTCCAAAGTAACCATGAGTGCATCATGCAAAAGCAAGGAACAGGGCGACTGGAGTGTTGATATCTTAAACTTTTTATATTGAGAAGTGTGTTTACTTTGGACAGGTCCAAAATGGATCCCCCACTCCATCTTTCTGAAGACCTAGAAAGATTCCAGAATAGGACCATTTTGTGACTCCTGACTTGTTGCCTGTTTTGGCCATTTCCTCCTTTTCAGTTGCCTTTTTTAAAGGTTTTCTGCTTAAATTGTTTTGCTTGGGATTGCTTCCGTAACAAATTCTTTGTTTGGTAGGACGATTCCTGCTATATTTAGGAAATGCCATGTGGAACATCTCTTTCACTGTTTGTGTGATCCTACTTTGTTTGGGAAGTGCAAAACAATTGTGTTTTCCATTTTTTTTTGTGAATTATTTAATTGCATTGAAACCGCTTTGATTGAAAACCACTATCATTGACTAAGTACTGATGAAAATGCACACTCATATATATACACACACATGCACATGCACAAAACCTAATCCTCACTTGTTTTCTGGTTAATTGTTTTTTACAAAACATTGCTGAAAATTGAGATAAGATACACGTGCTTCACTTCATAGTTGACTGTATTAGTTTTCATTGCAGCTGAGTGCTAAAGATGTTTCTTCAGATTCACAACCAAATCGCTGAAATCTTGCACATATTTCACCCATGTAATTCACCATCAGACTATACCAATCTCTTCAAGAGCCTTCTCAGTCTTAAGCCTTAAAGTCTGTAACTCTTCTTTCCTATCTCAAAAGTCTTCCTTCTGTCTGCAAATTCACTCACAAACCACTTCTCTCACACATCCCAAACAAAGACCCCAGCAAACCTCACAAAGCACATGCAGCAGCTGAAGAGACCACAGAGATTCCACACACAGAGATTCCAGGGCTTCAAACATCTACCCTACACAGATAGGCTAAAAGCCCTGTCCCTTTACTCAGTTTCCTACAGACTCCTCAGATGTGACTTCTATCTGACAAACAAAGCAATCTCAGACCCTGCCCTGATGGGACTGCTGCTTATCTACAAGTCAAGTAACCCACATGCGAGACCTCAACCTGGTCTGTGACATCAATAGGACTTGTTGACAGGACAGATTTGTGTCCCAGAGACTCCCCCTTTTGTGGAATAGACTCCCTCTCCACGTAAAGCAGAGTACCTCATTAAACCTTTTTAAGTGCAACCTGGATGACTGGATAGGGAACAGAAAATACACCCCTGGGATTCCACCTATGTCCCTGCTGGACAGTGCCATAGGGTGCTGACTTGTAGGAACGTGGGCTAAATTCTTGGCTAGGCTTGTAAGGGCCTCAGGGTCAGTAGCCTAGTAGCTTCCTATGATCCTATGGTGCTAAACATGCTTCACATTCCCTTACCTACAAATACACACACACACACACACACACACACACACACACACACACACACACACACACACACACACACACACAAAACACAATCAGATGCAATGCAAGCTTCTGACCTCACACACTGTAATGTGCAATTACTCACTACATTTCCATCACTCATGCACACACACACATCCACACCCATGGCTCTACTCATCGACCACTGAGATGCACAAAGCCCAAAGAAGTGGCAACCATTCAAACCATCACACTAGCAGAACACACACATATATGCACAAACCAGGGTTTTGCATCCAGCATACCTTTAGACCTGATGGGAACTGTTGTGCAGTATCCATCTTTGCTAAAGACCACATTATCACAAGGCAGGTTCCCAGAGTCATGCAGAGTTAATTTATTGAAGTTCCACTCACTCTAAATAAAACCAGCTATTAGATCATAGTATGATACAGGACTATCTCAGTGACCCCCGAAAACCATGTCCATTTCTTAAATACATTGGATGAACTTCAAATACAAAAAAATCCATTATTGTAGGAGACTTTAACTACCCACTGATAAAACTGGGATACCTGTACCTCAAATGTAGGCTATGCTAAAACATTGCTCAGTTTCATAAACAAGAATTCCCTAGATCAAAGGGTCAAACAGTCCACTACAGGACAGAGAGTTTTTGATCTGAGCTTTATTAATATAACATCTCTATGTATTATCTGACCACAGATTGGTAGCCCTTCTCTTTCAAAATCCCTAAACCAGCAGATGCAAATATCACATTATTCAAAGACTTCAGCTGTACAAACTTTCTACTATTGTATGATGAAATCTCAAAGTTCAGGAATAACTGTCACAACCAAAATGCAGACACAGCTAGTAGTAAAGCAAATAAATTCTACGTTCAGCTAGAAAACCGTATTAATCTGTCAGTCCTTACCAAAACTAAACAAAATGGAAAGGTAAGATCGAACCGGCCTGGTGGTCCACATGTATAAATAAACATTATAATAAAAGAAAAACGCTCATTAGGATATATAGCAAAATGAAGGACCAACAAATTAAAGTCAGCATCAAAAGGTTATTCAAGGTACAGAAAAATGCCATCAGGAAAAAAAAGGCATCCCATGAACTTTGACACTGAAAGCAAAGGATAATTACAAATATTTCTTTACTTGTTCAGGATGTTATGAAATAGCACTCAACATTGCTATGAATGTAGTCATAATGGCACTATTTGAATGTATTAGCAAAAAATCTGTGCAAATTTCACCTTAGAGATATCTATACAAAACTCAATTTCCTAATGTTCTCAAACTCCCTACATACCTCTCAGCTGTCCAGATTTTCATAGAATGCCCAGATATTTTCTGGCAAACCATTGAGGGCTAAAGTCACAAAATAATGACAGACATTTGAGTTTCAGTTTCACACACTTCAGAAAAATGCATTCTACTGTTTAACCTTCTATTCTACCATCTTTCTAATTTTTAAAATCTGTTCCTATTTTGGGGCCTTTGTCCATTGAGTGGTATGACTCCCTATCATCACAAAAGAAAATTCAGAACAAAAAACACATCCTCTATGGGACCCAATAACATACCAAGCTTAATGTTGAACAGTATGAAACATGTGCTGGTTGGGATTCACTATACAATCTCAAAATACTGAAATGTCTAATTTCAGTATTTTGAGACTGAATAGTCGAAAACCCACATACACGAAAACCTAAAATCATGAATACAACAACCACAACCATTCACACACACACACACACACACACACACACACACACACACACACACACACACACACACACAAAAAAGGACATAATCACACACACATACACCTACCTAACTAAACAAACATAACAACACACACAAACACAACTAACCTACCTATAAGCAGGGGGGCACACCCCCCTACTTATATATTCTAACTCCGATGTCGCGCTAAACACACAAACACACAAAAAACACCACTCACACAATAAAATCCCCACCCAATATCCTCAAACACACAACACTTACCTGAAACCCCAGATAAATCCACAAACCGCACCACATACCACAATAGCGGTGGATTCGAAATTTGTGGATTTGGCATAGTGTAGTTTCGAGTAACTGCACTTTCCACTATTCGGTCTCGACGTACTGAATTTCGACATTTCAGTATGTCGAGATTGTCTAGTGTATCCGCTGGTTGACATTCCTACAACTATTCAACCTAAGCTTACTCCCCGGCTTTGCCTCCAAGGCTTGGCACGGCAGTTGTAATGCTACTCCCCAAGGGTGGAGCCATCAAGGACCCCATCAGCCAATGCAGCCTCATTTGTAAGGCAATGGAATAGGCTGCAAGAGATCTGATAAATTACAATATTATTTTTTTTTTAATAAAATGTGACCCCTAACAGGCTGTCTTTGTTAAGGTAAATTCTATTTAATGAATCTTTTTTTTTTTATTGAAAAGGTAATGCAAACTATTGACAGTGGTCACATTGTTCATGCGGCATATGTAGACCTCACCAAGACATTTGATGCCACATGCCAACATTATCAACAAGCTAAATGCATTCCAAATTGATCCTGTTGTAGTTACAGTACATGGATAACGAGTCTTCAAACAGCATGAAAGTAATAGTGGGATATTCTCAACAGGGCTAGTAGTTATTCTTAGCAGTTGAAAGCAGCTATCTGTTTCATTCTGTTTAGGCCTGAGTGAACTTCAGGCAAGCTCCATGATGTATTCTACATTGGTACTGCTATGACTCACGGTTGCCTTTCGTCTGGATTTTTGTCCATTAGAGTGCTCCTACTTGCATTTGCTTGACTTGCCTAGGGAATTAGCTGTTGTGTGCTGTGCAAATACATTTAACCCCCTTCATACAGCCTGCACTTATGCCATGGAGGGATAAAACTCTGACTACAGCCTGGGCAACCCAGGTTCAAATAGTGGCTAAAGCACTTGATGGTACAGGGAGGGGGTAAGAGTATTCCCATCCTGGAGGATAGGCATGCATGTTCCACACAGTGGGGTAGGGTTGCCGCTGAGACTTCTGCAGAAATGTGGATAACATGACATCATAGTCTATCCACACTTTTTCCTGGGATTGTATGGGCATGGTTTGGGTGTGGTCCTTAAGGGAAAAGCACTCCTCAGAAACAGGATGACACTGCTCCAGGAAACCTTGATCACTTCACCAGCCCTGAACATGGGTTGAAGTTAATACAGGGTGGCTAGTTGGTGCATGTCAAAAAGGTCCTGGGAGTAACTAATAGTCATCTATGGGGAGGGGGTACAAATTTTTGCAAAAAGTATTGCCCTTAGGTGGCCTCCCATTGAGCCCTGTCAGGTAACTCTGACCTTCCCTTAAATACCCGGAGCAACTCCTTTTGACAGATTATCATATCAGCCTCTGGAGTAGAAACAAAATTGCTTTCATTTTGATGGAGCTGCCAGTGTAAAAAAAAAAAAAAAAGAGGAAGTGAGGTGCACACAGTCATCAACTGTACCTTGTTCTGGCAATGCTTTAATGTACAGGTCCACAGGTGTGCCATAGCAATCACAATTACACTGCTATGACATGTCCTGCAGCAATCAGATGTTGGACACTGTCCAGTAAAAAATGTATAGTCTGTGCTACACTTTATCTCTCCCAAATAAAAAAGAGAAATCTGCAGCTCAGACTGTAATGCGTGCTTCTAAGCATTATTTGCCAGTAATGCAAAATACAGGCTATTTGGCATAGTTATATAAGATTTAAGCATAATATGTCTCAAAAAGCTAAATTATTTTATTTAGAGGGCGGTATGCCTGCAGAAGGGATTTTCTGGTAGAGTTAAGAAGGGACTGAATAACAAGAAGACTGATAATAAATATGAAGGCTGGTAATTATGTTTTGTCAGACATAGCAAAATTAGTTCTTTTCTGCCTGTATATGTGTTATTTGCATGCACACAGTTTTTATTTCTCTTCACCAGTAGTCCTGTTTTTTTTATTTTTTTTTCAGTGAATTTTTCCTTTACTTGTTCCCAGGTCTATGGAAATCTGAACTTTAAGTCAATGTAAAGGAAGGCTCTGCAAGGATACTTTAGCCTCAATTTAGTGCAGCAAATTAAAGCTATGAGCTTCATCCTGTGGTCAGAGTTTGATTCCTGCAGCCTCCCTTTATCTACTTGGTGACTCAGAGCATTCTCCTACAATGTCACTGAAAAGAAGCATTTGTGCCTAGTATGATTACCAGTTAACATATTCACAGTACAAAATAATTAAATCCGTATTTAAAAAGCAAATGACAATCACATATTTCTCTATTTATTTCTGTCAAGTGTTGCAAGTCAAGGTAGGCAACTTTACATATATCTTTTTCCATTCAACTCATTTCAGTTGGAAGACCCACTGGGTCATTAAATTAATACATTAATATAAGTAAATGCTAAGGCTCATAAATGTCATGATCTGAGCTGCTCTGCAGTAAGGTTATGAAGCACTAAATAATATGAATATTACAGTATGGGACTAGCTGGCCACCAGCTGTACCACAGCTTTTATTAATTAGGGGCCTTTTTTGAAAAGAAATGCTTCCACATGAAGATATCTGCAGTCTTTTTGCTGGTGAACTTCTTGATTCAAAAATGGATGAATGAGTCACCAGAAAATCCAGCGGAGAACTACAGGAGAGGTTACTGAATTGAGAAATCACCAAGTTAAGCTTTTGTAATCTTTCCATTGCAATGGCCTCTACTGCAGATCTCGCACAATTTTAATTAAACTTCGGGGCCTACCATTTCCAACTTCTTTGGAAAGGTGTCATCTCATGAAATGAATATAGTATTAAATGCAGGATGTCACCATCAGCCCATATAATATGGATACTATTTTCTGCTATCTGCACATTTCTTACTGTCACCCACATTGCTTTCCCACTTCAAAGAATTTGATATGACCAATATTAGGTAGCTATCCAGTTTTACTATTGTTAGTAACCCACAACACACACACACATGCATGTGCGTGCACACACACACACACACACACACACACACACACACACACACACACACACACACACACACACACACACACTCAGAGTAGTGTTCATATGAATTTCTGTTGCCTAACTGTTTCCTCTATAAGCAGCTGTTGTAATTAATCAAAGCTGTTGTACTAAATTTGATAAGTAGCACGTGACAGCATTAGAGTAGATCATTAGTTTGAAAAGGAGGTAAATATGGCTGCTGTTTCCCACAGATCTGTAATTCAAACACTTCTGCTGCCTCCTGCCTACAACCGCACATAACAGTTCAGCATAAAACAGTCAAGGTGGCTGCTAGTTTATGAAGTAACTCTACGATCAACAGCATGGACCACTACTGGACAGATCACTATAAAAATAGCAGTTGTCTGAATGATGGAATACAGACTGAATGCATAGTCTTTGAAGAACGCTAAATCGGTAGTTCTTCTACCAGATATTGAAATTTAATGATCTTAGTAGTGACTAGGTTACTTTATTTCATTCATTCATTTTTTGTGTGTGTGTGTGTGTGTGTGTGTGTGTGTGTGTGTGTGTGTGTGTGTGTGTGTGTGTGTGTGTGTGTGTGTGAAAAATGAACCATGTGGAAGCATAAGATATAGCATGATAGATAAAGATTACCCCCCACCCCCAATAAAGTGGAGGTAATAGTTATTTTCTACATAGTAACCAGAATAGACAATGTGAAAGGAAAGACAGATGCTTGAGCTGGTAACTGCGAAGAAGAACAAAAATCTATGCCCTGTCTTCTAACTAAGAGGAGGAGAATAAAAGGAGACTTGAAAAAGTATTGCTTCACAGAGAATGTGGCCTACATAAACTGGAGTGAAACAGAAATATTACTTGCTCTTTTATGGTTTAAGGTTTCAAAGCAGAAATAGACATACTTAATGACAAATATTAACAAAGGCTGCATAGCAAGAGGCGTGATTATATTATAGTTGTTAAGCTAGCATTTGTTTCTGTTTTCTGTTTGAAGTGTGTATAATAATTGCAGTCCAGAAAGTTTCAGAGTTATAATGATGTTCTTATCATTTAGTAGTTTATGATAAAACCACTGCTACTTTTTTCAAAGTGCTCATTTATAAAAAATGTTGTTAAATTCTTTACTACTGTCTTTGTGAGGTATATGCATACACAAAGTGTGCATGTCTGCACACATCCACATGTATATATTCACACGTTATTTATTTATTTGTATTTGTTAACAGGCATAGGTCAGTCATCTAGATGGACTTTTTTCAGAATCAGCCAAGGAGCATTGTCTCATTAAGTGACTTAATCAGATTTGAACAGTGACAGAGGGAATCCAACTTTGGACCACAGAAATCAGCTTGTTAACAGCTCATAGCCTTAATTCTAAGCATTAGTTTTGTATGTTCTAAAGTACACTCACATAACACACACATAGTTACAGACATCCACCCCCCCATAAAACGTACACACACACACACACACACACACACACACACACACACACACACACACACGTACGCACAGACGCACAGACGCATACAGACACACACATACACACACACACACACGTGAACACGTGCACACAAATACACACACTTACAAACACAGGTACCCATAGAAAAGTTTTCTGATAATTTAAATACTGCAGTAGACAAGGGTCCAGTGTACTGCAGTGGTCCACTCATTGTGTGCAAGCTAAAACCACCTGTCCCGAGATGCAAACTTAAGTGCTGCAGTGGCCATGTCCAGAAAATTTGTTTAGAACAGCAAATAGGACCAAACTATAGAATTCCACAAACCTGCAGATATTGCTGAAGGTTTAGTACAAGACAGATAAGCTGAATAAGTTAACTTATTTATCTCATCTCATTTGCTATTTGGACTTTTCCAGTGAAATTAATCGGATGCATTGACCAGGCAAGGTATTATATGGCACAGCTAGCTGCTGTCTGACTCAGAATTTCGGCACGTTATTGAGCTGATAGACCAATAGTGGGCACAGATGTTAGGCAGTGAAACTGGTTTGTGAATATCTTGTTCTACCATAACACATTTATTAGCATTTTCTCCTGAACCACGAGGAATAATCGTAGCCATCAAAAACTGATAAGAACCTCAAGCACCATTATTTTTGTTCTAACTGCAACATATCGCTTTTTAAGTGCAAAAAAGCCATAGCTAATACAGTAATTCAAATTTGTTTATTTGCTTTTTTAATGGGCAGTCTCTGCTAAACTGTGCTAAAATATAAGAAAAATATGCAAAGCTTGCAATTTTTGACCTGCATCTGACTGACAGTGTACTAAAGCACTGCCAATGCAAATTTTCAGCCTTCATTTCATGCCTCTGGGCAACCAAAACTTTGGTATTAAGTCAGTTTTATAAGAATTATAATATACTTTTAAGTGGTTGCTAAAGTACTTATGATTCACAACTTGGGAATAAGGAAGTTTCATTTTCAGCCTTGTTTTTCATGAAACCAGATAGCTAGACTCATTAAATACATGTTTTGTCAGCTCTTCAAAAAATATCACCCTGGGTATTCTGTCCCAGAAAATAAGAATGCACACAAACATACATTTGAAATAATACTGGAAATGAAAATTGCATACACTAAGGCATTACTTAACTTAAAAATATAGAAAGTTCAGCATTGTCCACAAGTACAGAAGATCTCACTACCTCCAAACACAAGAGCATATTTTTGATTTCTGGAGGGATCTTGTGTGTGTGTGTGTGTGTGTGTGTGTGTGTGTGTGTGTGTGTGTGTGTGTGTGTGTGTGTGTGTGTGTGTGTGCTGGAATAATATAACAGTTCCCAAACCCAGTCTTAAAAAGCAGATTACCACATTTCTTTAATCATTTGATAGTTATTTTCACTTATTTTTATGGAAATTGCATTAATAAGAGCAATTTCCACTAGTGGACAACACTAACAAGTCACAACTGCTATCAGAAAATGCTGAAGTAGTGGAAATTAAAGCCATTGATAAACTTCAGCTCTTCAGTTGCAGTAACATTACTGATTTTGAAGGTAGCATTCTAGGGTCACGGTACTGTCCTGTTAATGTAGACTAGAGCACACTTTCAAAGGTTTTTTCTTCGCAGATGTGAAGTACAAGGAGGCACTGAGGCACTTCCTGACACAAGAAGTGGTAGAATCAGACATGTTAGAGAAACTGGGGGGGACAATCGGCAACATATCTGTACTATTGAATGTAAGGGTAAGATGGTGTGGAACTGATAATATGATTGGCATGAGTAACAAATCTTAATCTGGTCTTCTGTTATACTAAAAGTCCTTAGAAGTAGAGTCAGGTGGCAGGAGAACATTGACAGTTTGCTTTCTGTCTGTCTGTCTCTCTCATTGTTTGTCCTCACCCGGGCTCATGTTTTCCTTTAGCATATCAGGTGAATGAAATATCTACAGCAGTTCTCTGAAAATGGCAAGGATGTTACTGCAGTGCAACATCAAGCAGGTGACACCTTCACCTCTTTGCCTTTCTGAATAGCTGTTCTGGAAAGGATCATCAAGAAATCTAGTGCAACTGTTTGTGTGTGTGTGTGTGTGTGTGTGTGTGTGTGTGTGTGTGTGTGTGTGTGTGTGTGTGTGTGTGTGTGTGTGTGTGTGTGTGTTCCCAGCAGCTGTCATGTACTCAGGGATGTGTGTGTGTGTGTGTGTGTGTGTGTGTGTGTGTGTGTGTGTGTGTGTGTGTGTGTGTGTTCCCAGCAGCTGTCATGTACTCAGGGATGTGTGTGTGTGTGTGTGTGTGTGTGTGTGTGTGTGTGTGTGTGTGTGTGTGTGTGTACTCCCAGCAGATGTCATGTACTCAAGGATCACCAGTGGGCTGTGAAAGGCAACAAATTACCCTCTCTCTTCTGAATCCACAGCAGACAAAGCAGATCAAGATGTATCCTGCAGGGAGAGAGAGAGAGAGAGTGTGTGTGTGTGTGTGTGTGTGTGTGTGTGTGTGTGTGTGTGTGTGTGTGTGTGTGTGTGTGTGTGAGAGAGAGAGAGAGAGAGAGACAGAATTTGAAGAAGCCACGTAAAAAAAGCTACATGTGCCTTTCCTTACATTTTGCAGTACCTTTCTCATTGAAAGGTAACCCATATACCTGCTAACAGAGATCATTTCCAGATTAATAGTAGTTTAATTTTGCTCAATTAGCAGCATATTTTGCACAGAAATAATGAGCCTTGCCTATCATAGCGACTGACTTGGTTACAACCTCATTAATGTGCATTTATGATGCTTCACTTTGCTGCCATCATCAGTCACAATGCGATAGTCTTCTATCGCTGATTTCTACAGGAGAATACACAGCACACGCTGTGCAACAGAGTGATCTGGTTCCATGTATGTAAATTAATCTGGTACTGTGAATGAATGAATGCAGCACTTCAGAAAAAATGTGTGTTAACTATTGTGCTGATTCTTTTTGAGGTCACCATCAGCGAGAGTAACAAAAAGTGTTTTCATTCACTTTATTGCATTCTATTATATCCCACAGAATAACACCATCATCTGCATTTTAACCATTTTCCTATCACAATCTCCCCTCACACAATCACACACCACATAGATGAGCATTTTTTCATCTGTCCTTCAAGTCATAAATGCATCCATTATTCTGAGCCATGCTGCTTCTGTCACTCACAAGCTCTATTAATATGCTGATGTGGATATAATAACTCAGTAACTGGGTTGATAAAATAAAACCATGCCATGTCCCTCCCAAACTAAGCACTTCTTTTGCATTCTTTTGTTTAGACCAGCAAAAGTTTGAAAATGTCTAACTCATCATTACAGCTTGAACCCCATGTGCTTACTGAGTACAGAAACAATTTGATGATGGTCTGGCTCTAAAGATTTTACGTTGTTCTATTTTTCAGACATATACAGAATTTACACAGAGGCAGTATATGATAGTAGTTTGAGGTGCTAGGCTTCAAAGCTGGAGATCTGCGTTTGAATCCTATCAGTTCCCCTCTGCATTCTGTATGACTCTAAGCAAATAATTTAATTACATTGTGCTTCCAGATTACTGATAAAAGAGCCATGAGCCACAGTGGATTTGCACAATTAATGGAATTAAGTGAGTTATTTTTTTAAAGCACTATCTGTATTAAATGCATATTATTTGTATAGTGTTAAAAGTGCCATTCTCCCATCAAATCTGATTAAACTCTCACATAGGACAAGGGAGGTGTGGCAATTACTTCATTACAGTTTAAAGCATATAAAGAAGGCAATACCCTATACATAAACAATAAATGACAAGAACATTAGTTTTTGCCTTTTTACCTGGTGTTTTTTCTAGTTTTCCTGCTCTTCCGCTGCACAGTCGCACTTTGGAAATAAGAATTAGAATCTGTTTCTGGCACAATGGTTTAGCTGTCCGTTGACAGGCTTTCCGCTTAGCAGTAACTGGTCGGACAGTGATGGGTTCTCTCACTTCCCGCTTCTGACGGATAAGAGAGCTTGCCAATGCTGCCATCCTTCCTTGTCTTTCCCCATTCGAGACCCAGTAACACTGAGTAGAAGTTCCAGCCCTAGTTACTCACTGCCTCAATGCCTCTACTCCAAAAGAAAAACACAAAAATGCAGTGGAAGCATATCCAGAAGATAGAATGAAGATTTTCTTTTCAATGCAACATAAATTCAGGTTCACCTGAGCAATAAAATTACTCTGAGGGAGTAAAGGTTTGCTAACTCCCACCAAAGGAGTCAAGATACAATCAGAAGATGTTCTGTTCCAGCATTCTGGAGGTTTGTAAAGAAAGTGGTAGATCCATTAGGAGCATCCATGAAATAATAATTATAAACTGTAAATCCTGTGTGTGACACAGCATTGTTGCCTTAACATAAGAAGTATGTGTACTTTTTTGAAAGCCTTTCAGCTCTTGTTTCTGCCTTTCCACAACCACCTGCCTCTCCTCTTTCTGCTATGAATTAAATAATGCAGCAGACCACTGTAGTACAGATTTCTTTAAATTTTCAAAACTGTGCAATAGTTCTTCCTCTCTTCTTTTCTTAATTGAACAACATGAAAATGCTGCCAGCCTCATGAGATGATGGACATATTCCAGCATACATATTTAGGAGAGTTCAATCTTTGTACACATTTACAGTTTAACCACTGCACACTCTCTCTCTTTCTCCCGGTTTGCAATCTTTCTTTACTGTAGCCACTGGCTGTGTCCTTCACGCCCTGCTGAGGGACAGAATTGACAATTATTATTCCCTCATTCTCTCTGCCCCTCTTTCTCATCTTCTTTCTCTGCCAGGCATTCAGTTTGTAAGCTGTTACAGCTTTCACTGCTACCTCCACTCCCAGCAAGGCAGAAAGACTGCCCTCTTTTTTTTTTTTTTTTTTTTTTTTTATTTAACCAAGAGCTTTCACAACAATTCTGTAGTGGTGTCATAAATAACGAATGGATACACCAACCAGGGCAAATCATTACTTGCACAGGGCACTGAGCCAACAGAGCTGTCTCTGTGACAACTTCATAGACTCCAATATGTATTTGTTTTCTCCACATGTCAGACAATTGGAAATGTTCAGTCTTTCCAAAAAGAGGGTGCTTATCTCACATGCATTTCTTCTTATCATGCTATCATTCTGTACATGTATTCTTCTGACAAGAAAAAAGTACAGGTGTTACTGCAAGCAAAACGTATTACATATTAAATTCCCCAGTGGTTTCACTTATCTGTTGTAACAGAACTCAACTGCTCCATTACCCTTTAGTTTGCCCCTGTATGTCTGTATGATAATGAGTCACCAGCATCCCCAGTCCGACTATACACACTAGTAGACTCACACAAGCAATGGTCTGCAGTAATGACAGGGACAAGAAAGACGGGATTCCAGTATAGCTCAAATTGCTCTCATATGAGAAGCAGTGTTAAAGTCTCCTAATACAATGTGACAATGCGGAAGTTTATTATTACTTTCTTTCACTGCTCATGGTGCAGAATTATGCAAAATGAGCTGTACCCTCGTATATCCCATGGCTGGGCGGGGATAGCAAATGAGACAAAGACAGCAGGAGGCAATAACCAGTGACAGAGATAGACAGACTGAATCTCTGCAAGAGAGAGAAAATACACAGAGAATGAATCACTTGAAATCTTTTGAAAAACACACCAACCTGTTCATGATCATGTAGAATGTAGCCCCCCCACCACCACCATCATCACCATCCAACCCTACACTGAGCAGTGCTTGCTACTGGAAAGTATACTCTTTCAGTACCAATAACTCTGTTTAATAGTTTGTCCTACTTTTAAATAAATGAAACAATAATTTATCAAGATGATGGCATGGTCCTAACGTAGCAGTCACAACTTTGATGATAGAGTTAGGATCACAAAAATAAAGCATAAGCCATAGCATATTTAGTATAGTGCCATCTTCTCACTTGCGATAGATTAAGATGAAAAAAAAGGAACATGGGTGAAGTGGGTGATGAATTCTTAAATGAGCAAATTGAAATATATGCACAGAAAATTCTCTAATGACAGTGTAACACAATTTTCTGCAGGGCATATATGCCACAAACACTATCAGTGTTCACACATTTATCTCAAGTTTGCTTTTTATGTAATTTATTCATTTTTTTTTTTTTTTTACAGGGAAAGTGAACTGCAGAACTGGTCACCATAAACTTGTTTCAAGCATGCAGTATATGCATACTTACAGTAACCAATCAAGCAGCACATTTTTGGGAGGAAACCAGAGTAGTCAGAGAATTTATAATAACAATATAACAATTTTAAATCCGTATTTTAAAGAATCATGAAGGTAATTGATAGCTTTCTTTGCTGTTAAAGGTTCTTCTGTAAAGTTTTAAATTTCTGCTTTAATTAATATATTGTTTCAATTTTGTTTTTGATTAACTTGTTAATTGAACTTAATTAACATTAATTAAGTTGTAAGTTAGGTTATATAAGGTGTGTTAATTGTGTTGCAAGATGTCTGAAGAAGGAAAAGAATTAGCTTTTCCGAAAGCGCTTATTAAATTTGTCTTGGTTTTATTTGCTGGTTCCAGTTTATTTTCGCTATTTTTGTTTATTCATTAGTTTTTTGGTTTGTTTGTGGTCGTAGTCAGAGAAAGCCCATGCAGAGAAAAGAAATACTTGCAAACTCGAAACACACACACACACACACACACACACACACACACACACACACACACACACATACTCCGACTAGAGCTTAGTTTCAAACCCTGAACACTGGAGCTGTGCTTCAGACATCTTAACCAATGAGACACTGTGCTGCCCTACAGTTTCACCAGAGAAGAGTACCATTATACTGAGAGATGCCAGCAGGCCCAGTCTGTATTAGTGCTCAAAGGTCAGTACTTGCTTGCATATATTTTGCAGAGACAAATGCTGAGTATACAGGAACCCAGTGCACAACAGACACAGACACACAGGTCAGGGCTCAACAGTTATATCTGTTCCATAGTAGTTAGTGAAATGTGAAGAGAGACGTTCCTTATGGGCTGTTCCCATAACTGAAAGGCCAACATTCAAACTAGCTTCTTAGTAATTAGTACACAGATAGATAGATAGATAGATAGATAGATAGATAGATAGATAGATAGATAGACAGACATACAGATAGCTAGATAGCCAGATAGATAGATAGATAGATAGAGAGATAGAGAGATAGATAGATAGATAGATAGATAGATAGATAGATAGATAGATAGATAGATAGATAGATAGATAGATGCACTAGAGAAGTGTGAAAGGATGAACCAACAAATAATTCCAGGGCTGGAGGGAAAGACTTTTACAAGGATCACTTCATAAGTAAGCTGAAGAAGCACAACTGTGATATAAAGTAGATGGTACAGTAAATAATGGCCAAAATGCCACAGCTTTTGGTCCCTCAAGAATTAGCAAAGTAACAATACTAAAGAGATATTAATAGAGATTCTTCAGTGTTTGCATAATTCTCACCCACTCAGTGCAAGAAATGTGGACAAAACCTAAAATAATAGATGGGAAAAGGCTCAAAAATAAAAACAATTTTAAATATTTACTTAGAAAGTTGATAGCTTAACAGCTTTTGTGCTGGCAAATATTTTTGGAGGGTATGAAGTCTAAAACTCAAATGTCTGTCACTGTTTAATAACTTTAATTCTCAATGATTTGTCAGAAAATGAGAAGCAGACCAAAAATATGAGGCAAAAATCTGAACCTTCTCCCAAAAGCTGAATAATTAAGATGTATGGTGTTTTGACACAGAGAAGTATTACAAAGGCAACGAGAAAATTACATCCTTTTAGTTTTTTCTATTCTTGGGAGCAAAATTGAAGCTATTCTAGTAATTTTAAGCCTAATGTGGAAGTATTCTGATCTAGAGGAAGTGTAAGAACAGCATAAGGAGTATTTTCTCAATGAAAGACTGATCAGTGAATGAGCAGTCTACCCATGAAGGCAGCAACAAAGAGAAACACAAACAGGACTGCCTAGCCCACTTTGTATGGCATTTTGTCATCCAACAAGCAGCTTAGCAGATGACATTTGTAGATTAGTTAATATACTGTGTTCTTCTGCTTTCTAAAATTGCACTATTGGTTTCAAATGTTCTTCACTAGTCTTTTTGCATGCTAAACTGTATCAGTGTTTTGATTCTATCTCATCCACTTCTTACTCACTGCATCCTATGTCCCTTCACTTAAATTGAATAGCTTTTTACCTCTTATGTTTCAATACTTTTTGTTACCTATATGAAATGTAACCCAAAAAAAGGAAGAAAAAATAAATAAAAATCACTTTTGCAAAGAGGCTATCCCCCATAGCATATATACAAACTTCACAGTCAAACAATGAAGAAAAGTGAAAAGCAGTCTCTCACAAACAAGGCTTCTGCTACAATGCAAATTTATGAGTCTTTTGATTTACTGCAGATGTGTGCAGTCCAAAGCCGATCACAATTACATGGCTCACTCAAGTGCAAGCCAATCCTGCCAATGCCCCATATGATCATTTTTTCCCAAGGATTGACAGATGGCATTGAGAAGAGATGTAGTCATGTTCATAGGTCAGTACTAGGCTAGTTGTTCTTATGGGCCATTTTAAGCTTAACCAGTTTCCTTTTTAAAGGTTAGAATCAAACCGTGTATTTTGAGTCTGTGTGGTCAAAACCTTAACCATTTTTCCGCCACCCCCCCCCCCCCTGTGTGGTTTTTGCCTCCCGATAAGTCATTCCTGTCACATGCCACTGCAGGCTTTTAGTGATTTTTCTACATAGTCTTCCTTCTGCTGTTATGATCTGCCCTAGCACTTTTTGCTGATGTCCTCATAGCTGCTGTTATTATCCCCACTGCCCCACTACCTACTATCCCTTTGGATCTTTTTCTTACATCCAAAGAAAGTGAGATAGTTGTTCTGCAGCAGGACTTCTAAATGAAACCAGAATGCCAACAACATAGAAAGATATTTCAATTCTGCATTATCCAAACAAACTCTAACATGTATTCTTGAATTCTCCAATTTCTAAATCTAAGCTTATGTGAGGAAGGCTATTGTAAACATGCCCTTTCCTCACTGAAAGACCATACTTTCTTGTATTAAATAGCATTTACTCCATCCCTCTATTTTTAAAGCATACTCTCTTGTTGGGGGGAGCAATTATTTTTCGTTTCTGATTCTCGTAAGATATTTGAACGTTTTTTGACATGTATCCTTTTCCCTTTTCCTCAGGGAAATCCATACGTGTTCCTTTCATGTTTTTTCTTAGCTTCTGCTACAGACCTTGCAGCCTCAAACATTCCTGCATCTCCATAAAGATGAGGTCTTTAGAGCTTTATACTGTACTCCAGAGGAGACTGCACCACTGATATGCCTAGTGGGATTATGACTTCCTAGCTGGTTGCTGATGTCTTTTTATAATTTTCAAGATTCATAACAGGCATCCTGGCAATCTTTTCACATTCTTTTTCATTACTTTTCCACCTTTAAATTACAGAAACATCTTTGTTTCTCTTGTGGGTTTTTCTTCCTTCATTTAGTGCTCTTCCCCTGCCCCCCCAGACAAGGGACACCACTTTACCTTAAATCTAAGATGCCATACATCTGATTACAATTGTCTCATGAAATATCAAATGCTCAAAACAGCAAACAAAAAAAGAGCAATCATTTTAGAGCAACTCTAAGATCATTTAAAACTGCACAAACTAAAGCAATGTTTCTGCAGGAGAGCAACCCCCCTGCACCCCCCATACCCCCTGGTAAGTATATATACCAACTCCAAGATCGCACATCTAGGAGGTAAGGGCAAATTTCTTTACTCCACTGCAAGACAATATCATAAAAAAAAACTGCCAGCTAAACCACCATTAACCGAAACATATGTTCATATGAGTGTTAACTTTTTTTACATTACTAAAAATGTGTTTGCTCATATGAGTGTTCACTCTTGTTGATTCAAACTCTGGTGACACCTTCAATATTGTCAAGATTTCTCCAAGCGTCTGCAAGTCATCTGCTAAAAAATGTGTCATTTGTGGGAGAGAGCACTCCCTCAGTCCTTTCATGGTATACCTTGTATAGACTCTGCATTGGCATCAACTCCTTTTCCACCCATTTTTGTACACTGGATTGGGATGTCACATCAGCAGTGACCATCACCTAGAGCTAATGTTCACACTGCTGGGAGACTAGCCCTGATGCAGGATTCAGTACAAATAATGAACCCTTGAAAATTCCTCTAGATAATTCCTTTTCTTTAGTGCATACCCCACTTAGAGTTATCTGTATTTCAATTTCATTAACTAGATAAATAAATAGATTCACTTCATTTTGCAGCTGACATTTAACCCAGAGTTTGAATCTGACCATTCCAAGACCGATTAAAATCTGCATTTGCTTGTTATGTATCAGGGCAACAGATGATGTCATGAAGTCCAAGAAGAAAATATTCATTCTTATCTTATTCCAGTCACCTGATCCAAACATTATCTCAAAAACAGACAGAGGAGGTAAGGTATACATGTGGCATTCATAAGGCAATTCTGGTGTGTAATAAAGGATAGACTTCCATTACACTAAAATAGCAGCTTTTTCTTTATTATATTTATTTATTTATTTGTTCACAAAATGGGATGATGTAGGCTATAAGTTTCTAATATCATCATAATGTCATGAAATCATAATATCAAAACCGATCTCAACAAATTATCAGGATGTTACAATCATATAGCCAGATTCAATACTGGCATGGCTTTCAGGACCCACCATTGCCAGAACCTCAAAGCACTGGGATGGCTAAAGTATCCTACCCTTCTACAGTTCAACCAGCTTATAGTAGCGCATAAAATACTTCATCAACCTGATAACACCCTGCCCTCAAAAATATTCTCACCCCTCATAGTGCCCCTAGGCCATTACGCTCAGCTGATAACCTATTGATACTGTCCCAAAAATCCAACAACTCTGCAGGTGATGCTATATTTGCCAACTCAACCAGTAAAATCTGGAATCTACTCCCTTCTACCGTTACCAAGGAAACCTCACTACCCCTATTTAAAAGAGAACTCAAAAAATACCTCACATCTCATTGGCTGTGCTCTTGTTCTAAACCTAACAACTTCACTAATACATGTCTTGCTACCCAACCTGCTGTTTAGCCAAGTATCTATGTCTCATAGCATTTGAATGTCTAAGCATCGTGAATTATGAGATCTGATTGTATTCTATGTTCACATCTTTTGATACGTCTTTGCCAATCAGATGTAATGTCTGCACATTGTGTATATTGATATCTGCCTGTATTCTTTGTCAATATTTTTCTAAACATGTCTGCCTGAGTTTATCACTCAATGATGTATGTACTGTATCTTTTTTGGTATGTGGAGCATTTCTCCCTGGGCCTCCACTGAAAATGGACATATATCCAGTCTGACTATCCCGGTCAGCAAATGTAAAATAAATAAATAGATAAAAATAAAAATCATACAGTACTTAGATTTGCTTTGGTGCAGCGGTAGCATTGTTGCCTCACAGCAAGAGGTTCTCCCGTTCGATTCTCGAATGCAGTGTGGGGAGTGCCTTCTGTTTGGAATCTGCATGTCCTTCCTGCGGTTTGGTGGGCGTTCGAAAGACATGCATAAATGGGCGTGCCTTCGCTGAAGGTTGAACGTCGAGCTGGCACCTCAGCGTTCGTGAAAATCTACTGCCAATCATTAGCGGACCGGAGTTCCGCTGTGGCGACCCCTAACCGGGAAAAGCCAAAAGATAACAACAACAATAACAACTTAGATTTGCTTTGTTACTGTGCTGGGTCTTCAGTTCAGTTTATGACCTGGGTGATTTATCTATGGAATCTGCAAGTTTACTTGTGTCAGCATTGGTTTTTGCTGGATGTTCCATTTTTCCCCTTATCTAAAAGCCCATAATAGTTGAAAAGGTGATCAATGAAAATGCCTAAAGGTGTGCATGCAGCGTGAGTGCACATCCTGCAATAGGTTCAATTTTCCATTCAATATTAATTTCTCTATCTTGCACCCAGTGAGTGCTCATCAAGGGAAACCCTGAAATGGACAATATGAGTATCAGAAAATGAATAAATAAATGAAAATCCTGGCAAACTTTATCAGTTCTGTATCTTATGAGCGGAGCAACCTTACTTTCAACAGCAGCCAGTACTGGCAAAAAGTGGTGTCCCATGTCAGCTACATGGTGTACAGGAATAATGTCCTGACTACCACTCAGACTATATACAATTAATTAATTAGTGGTGTCCCATGTCAGCTACATGGTGTACAGGAATAAAGTCCTGCCTATCACCCAGACTATATGCAATTAATTGGTTTGTGGTGTCCCATGTCAGCTACATGGTGTACAGGAATAAAGTCCTGACTACCACCCAGACTATATACAATTAATTGGTTAGTGGTGTCCCATGTCAGCTACATGGTGTACAGGAATAAAATCTGACTACCACCCAGACTAAATGCAGTTAACTGGTTAGTGGTGTTCCATGTCAGCTACATGGTGTACAGGAATAAAGTCCTGACTACCACCCAGACTATATACAATTAATTGGTTAGTGGTGTCCCATGTCAGTTACATGGTATACAGGAATAAAGTCCTGACTACCACCCAGACTATATACAATTAATTGGTTAGTGGTGTCCCATGTCAGCTACATGGTGTACAGGAATAAAATCTGACTACCACTCAGACTAAATGCAGTTAACTGGTTAGTGGTGTTCCATGTCAGCTACATGGTGTACAGGAATAAAGTCCTGACTACCACCCAGACTATATACAATTAATTGGTTAGTGGTGTCCCATGTCAGTTACATGGTATACAGGAATGAAGTCCTGACTACCACCCTGACTATATGTAGTTAATTGATTAATGGTCTTGGCACCAGGGGAGTCAAATATTGACAGCAGTTGAATGAAGTGCAGAGTCATTCGCTCCTTTTTAAGTGAGTGTGGGGGATGCATGACCAGGAGTATGTCTTCTATTTAGGGTAATATGTTCCTCAAGGAGAAATGGGGTATCTGTAGCTTTATGCCAATTGCAAAAGTGAGTAATATTCTTGCACAATACCTATTGCATGTCCAGCCCCAGAGATGTCTGTGAGCATGTACAGAGAAACGGTAGGATTAGTGTAAAAACCTGACTCTCATACATTGAACAATACTGTTCCTGGTGCACTTCCCCCTTGCATCTATGGCTGTCAGGTAGCAGCTAGAAGAGGTGCTTGATGAAGAGAAGGTAAAAAATACAAAAAAAGAACAAAATAATGGTATCTCCACTCCAAGAGAAAAGAGTAACTACCCATTACGTTCCTTACTACTCTGCTAAACCACTAGCAGACGCTATCAGTTCTGGAGTCCAATAATGGTGTATTACAGTGTTTGCTAGCTACAGTACCCATATCACAAATTAGTCCGAAATCTTGCTGTTGGGAGGAAACTCAAAAATGAAAGAATTTCTCTCTACTATATCTTCTGTATGTCGTTAAGACTAAGCTCAGTTTCCTTATCTACTACCCTCTCAGCGCCCATAATCATTCCTTAAGCATATTTATCCTTTCTTGGGATCTCTATTCCTCCACCCTCAAACAGCCACCCCTATTTTTTGTCACTTTACCAACCCTTTTGCAAACCTTTATTACTCATCCTTTTTTCCCCTCATTCCCTCTTTAAGTTTACACCCTGTTTCCTCCTTGTCCTGCACTATTTGATCTTACTCCCTTTATTAACATGCTCTTGTTTCCTTCTGTTCCCCTCCCTATTTATTTCTCTGTTTTCCACCTGCAGATCATCCTGTTTTTCTTTCTAAACCCACAAAGTAGCAGCTTTTCTGTTCCATCACGTATATACCTATCTCTCTTTATCACCTTAGTGAGTAACAATTCAAGGGTGTTTCTATGAGCTCTATAATTTCTTTATTTTGTATATATGCATACATTTAAATTCGGAATCTTACCGTCTTTCAAGACTGATTTTCAATATATACCCTCTGCATAGTATACAAGCAACAGTCTACAATAAATATGTAGCAAGAGTATTGTAAATAGTAATAAGAAAGAACTTGCAGAGTTTGACCTTACAACTCTCACCTCATGCTGCATGCAGGTACTGAACTTTATACAAATTACTCCCTGAGATTCAGGAACAAGGTCTCAGCCAGGTCACCACTGTTTACCTTGTTTGTGTGACAAGACCCAGAGCTCATTAACAGTTAGTAGAAGTCAATACAAGAAGGAAAACTTGCTAACTATAACTATCCCACTCACAACTACTGCAGGGTCTGTCGTAACAGCACATGATACTGAGGCGTGGCCACAGGGAAAGATAAAATGAAGCCGTAAACACTGGTTATACATGTAACACCCTGACACGTTGAATGATCGATCATACATACAAAGAAGACCCAGTAAGGAGAGTCATGTAGAAGTTTTACATACCCACTATACTGCTGTTCCTATTTATTTTTTCACCAAATTAAAATGTGGAAATGGGAATATATGAAAGTCATGAAAAAAGGGTAGAAAATAAGAATAAAAACTAAGGAACAACCATTGTGGTGGTTGAGAATGTGGAGTAAAATATTTTTGTGGATCAGGTGTAAATTTTATATATAATAATTTTGTTGACTGCCATAAAGTTCAACATATGTTTACAGAACACAATTTAGTCAAATAAACAGATGGTTGACAAGTGTGTGAGATTGAGAATCCCATGGGTTAGGGAATATACCTCTTCCTTGGAGACTGTAGTATCTTGGAATTATTATACATTATTAACAGGCCTTGAGGGGAGTACAGGGGGCCATGGCCTACCCATCTGAAAACATAGTGTTTTCGACTTTATTTTTTGTAAGCTTATTTGCATACCTCAAGGGTATTCCTTACTGAATGCATTCTGCCATGTTGACATTTGCTTTGCTAACATTTTGTTGTGACATTACACTATTTTGATCATAATGTGTGTGTGTGTGTTTATAAATATATATATATATATATATATATATATATATATATATATATATATATGTAGTTTGATGACTGTTCGGAATATGAAATGTTATTTTATATGATGGCATTTCTGATTGAATAATCATATCATCAAAAAATGCCAGCATTTGTCTGTGGGAGGTTGTGGTGGGAAGTGGGAATTTACCTTTTCCTCATGGTTGGTAGATCTTGGAGTTGGAATATATAAGTAGTCCCCTACAAAAAGGCTGTTTTAGTTTTTGATTTTGTGTGGTTCTTTTTTTTTTCTTCAATCATGCGTGATTCAATGATGTTGGTTTTCACTGAACAGTAAGACACACTCATAAGTATCTATCTATCTATATATATATATTTATATATATATATATATTCATATATATATATTTATATATATATATATTTATATATATATATATATATATATATATATATATATATATATATACAGAGAGAGAGAGAGAAAGATTTCTATGATGATAAGGTAAGTGGGAGAAAGAGGTAAGAGGTTTAGGGTAGGTGCCAGGGGCACACAAATAAACAGAACAAAGACAAGATTGACGGAGGTGCTGACACAATGGGGGGCACAATGGAGAAGGTGACTTTAAACAAGCAGAGGATACACAGTGTTGTTTTTGAGGACTGGACAACAAATAAGAAAAGGCTGAGACACAAAAGTGAGGATAACAGCATGATGGGGATATGATGGGGTTGTGCAGCTCCCATCCCTGCCAGCAACGACTCAATGTGAGCTTGAATGTCACCCTCAGCTCCATCACCACTGGCCTCTAGCAGTATGAGGCAGGAACTCCAGCCAGAGACCCAGTTGTGAAGGTTCTCTAGATGTCTGATGCAGACAGGTAGCTATCAGCCTATCATTTCTTCTACAATGTTGGTCAGCTGCCAGTGGGTCATTAAGGTGTCACTCCCATTACCATGGCTGCCAGTGGGGGCAACAGCCCCATCATCTAGTCCAGGGCTTGCTCTTATCCCATGCAGCCGATGTTTGAAGTTGGAAGGTGATCCTGGTAGGCTGACTTGCAAATAGGGTGTATGGTTTTGCCACATGTTCGGGGCTGACAGCACTCGCTGATGTCATGGTTGCAGGTCTAGATGCTGTTTCATATCACTACAAACTAAATGAAAAATAACAAAATAAAAAACCTAATACAAGATGTGGTGAGAAAGACGGTGAGGGGGAGGGAAGTACAGATAAAATGAAAAAATGCAGAACATTTGTGCCATGAATACAGCATGCAGAAAAGCAACAAAAAAACCCACACCAAGTTTCTTCCAATGATGGCACAATTTACAACTAAAGGGGGGAAACAAATCCACAAAAATTAGAACGTGTAGTCTAAAATACAAAGCGTTAGCATGTGAAACTGCTTGTAAAATCAAACAGAAGCCTGCTTACATGCGCGCACTGACACACACACACACACACACACACACACACACACACACACACACACACACACACACACACACACACACGTACAAAATAATAGCATCAAACTGTCATAATACTTCCTTTTATCTATGGCACTTTGCACAGAATTAGTAGTACTGGAAAAAATAGAGAGTAGAAGACTAAAACTATAAGATGTCAACAGACTTACACTGCAGCATGGATACCTGTTTACATTTCTGTCACCTGTACTGTATGAAGCACTGTACAGTGTTCTCCACCCATTCTGTGCAGCTCTACATTCTGTGCTATAGCTTCTTTGACTGCAAAGTGAGAGTGAGAGATAGACAGGAGTGTGTAAGAGTTGTGGATGCCACATGCTTGCAGTTTGAATGAGTACATAAGACAAATGTTTCTTACAGTTCATCTGTGGTGCCCTAATCTTAGCCTCCCACCAGCCAAGGCAGTCAAGATGACATTGTCTCATGTTACTATAATGATGCAGGGCAGCTCAGCCTTTGCCACAACATTCCAGGCCTCAGTTTTATATTGCAGACTCCCATACCACAACTCCAGTAGAATTTGGCTGTGGTCATGTTAGAGGAGGAAGAAGTATATTTTAGATTCCCCTACATATCACCTCTGAGCCCTGAAAGGTACAATTCCTTTATCCTAAGAAGACATGGCTATTCTCATACAATTCACAGAGAAATGACTAGAACCTTGCCACCACACCTGCACTCCTCTTTGCCAAATGCCGAGCAACATGGAGTAACTCATTTGTGTGACACATGGCAGGACAACCAAATATACATACTGTATTCCAATATCTGAACATTGGACTATAAGGTGTGAAACATGGCACTGCTGTCTGTGCTTATATGCCATGAATACAGCATCCATTATAGTGTCTCCATTTTCATAAGGTAAGATGTGAAATTACACATACACCCCTGGAGACATGGGGTGACCTGCGCACATGCAGTGCTGCCCACAGGTTCCTAAGCATGTGCAGTATACTGTATACGTTTTACAGTAAGTTCAACATGAAAAGTGAGTGATTCAAACAGCAATTAGGTGAGATATCCTTTGCATAATCACTTTGTCCAGACATCCAAATGTGCATGGTGGGAGCTAGTGAGCATCATCCTTCTTTGGAAGAATTCATAGAGCTGTAAGGTGCAAAGCTGCAACATGTGACGTTACTCTTGACTGCTTAGATGCACTGGAAGCCAGCTTCAGTAAAGTGAGAGCTACTTTTTCAGCTTCACTTTTTCAAATATGGCTGCTGTTAACTACATAATAAAGTGGCTTTCACATTACTTTTAAGAGATGTTGAAAGGGTAGAGGTAGAGTGGTACTACTAGGCTAAGGCAGTTGTGCTGAAGGATTGTTAAGCCTAGTGGGAAACACACCCAGTGGCAAGTACTCAAAACTCATGTGAAAAAAGTCAGGCCAGCCTTCTAGCAGGGTTTTGTGTCAAACTATTTGCCTGTTGTATAGCTTCTATGTATAACAGATGTGCTAGAATCTTTCTAACAATGAGAGGAAATAGTCATTGCCACCTTGATGAATGGAAATGTTAAGGTTTTCAGAGTGTAGCTTACATTTTTTGATTAATGTTATGGGCTTGACATTAGATAAACTGTCTGGATAGACAAATATAACTTTCAGACATGTCAGCAGCATGGGTGTTTGGACAAGAGGGTCAGAAGTTAGATAAGGGGTTGCTCGGGGCAATCTTGACCATCTGATTATATGGCCATTAAAATACATTTCAGCCAGCTCTGCTGTTTGGTATGTACCACTGTTTCCTTTACCTAAACATCAATGCCTAAGAAAGATATGACCTCTGCTGAGAAAACTACTCATAAGCCAAAGCTCTCTGAGGCAGAGAATAAGGTGCTTCTTCAGCCATTCATCTCCATTGCTGATGACTCTTTGGGAAGGATTCTGCTGGCCAGGCTTACAGAGATTGTGTTAGGAAACTTCTTGTGGCAGACATATAAGCTGTTGGCGGCCAGGACTGTACATATGAAATGGTCCACCACAGGGCCACAGGCATCACTATTGCTGCAGGAAAAAAAATCCATTCACTTGCCATGTGAAGGTAGATCAATGGGAAGTGGGCCAACTCTGATGGAGATGGAGAAGGTTCTGGCCTCTATTTCCATCATGCACCAAGAGTATCCACTTGAGATGCCTCATGTACATAGTGGTCTTCCTCTATAAAAGTAGACTTAATTCTTCTTGTCCTATTGCTCACAGGCAAACTTAGTAAAGCTGTCTGCTTTGGGTTATACAGTAACTTCAGGGATACAACCTGCATGGCCATCTGCAAGAGGTATGATATTTGAATGTTTGGTTTGCAGACAACTCTCTTAGTACATGTGGTTTTAATGTATGCTTCTGGTGCTTGGTTATACTTCGCAAGGATTGTGCTTTGCTGTGTTCACAGGTGAATCTCTGGAGGAACTGCATCCTCTGATTATGATGGCAGAGAAGAGCTGATGAGAGAATACAGTGTGTGTGTTGCACATAGGAAACATGACTAATGAATCCCTTATACAGACCATGTACACAGCCTCTTTGCTTGTTGACACCCTGGAGACATACACCACACCAGATGGGCAGGCTACTAGAAACACCTGCAGTCATAGAAGTATGGTACCCCACTACAGGACATTTGTCAGAATCAGTACATAGGAGGGTAGTGGGGACTGGGTACTGGTGCTCATTGAAAACATGGTTACCGCTTTCCCGCTGAAGTTGCTGTGTCAGTTGCTGCAAAATAATGTATGTGCAGGACCATCAGGGAGGCACAGACTGGTACCACCATAGCCACTTTAAATTTGCAAGGCTAATGTAGAGTATGTGAGATGACATCTAGCCCGTGAGTGCATGTCCCATATCTGTGATAGTTTTAACAGCCTAAATCTCATACTGGAATGTGCCACATCCTCTCATGCTCACCTACGCACATCAGACATCACCCACTAAGCCATTCCACTGCTTATAGATCATGGCATAACTCTCAACCTCTTAGCACTAGAAATCTGAACAAAGCCAAACATAATGGGAGGACAAAGGTTAAAAAATAGGGACACATTTTAAATATTGCTGTTATAGGTTCATACGTTTGTAAGTAAATACTAGGCAAGCTGCCCTTGAGGGCTACTTTAAGTCTAGTGAGTTTCCTTTTTTGTGCTCGAAATAACCTATCCAGTTTGGTTATTGACTGGTCTTACCCAGCCCATGGTTGATAATTATACACTACCCCTAATGAGAGTAACTGGGATTATAAACTGTATTATAAACTTTGAAAGTTGCTAGAACAAAAAGCGTTGTGTTAGCATGCCTTTTTCTGAATGATATGAAGTCTGAAACTTAAATTATGTTATTATTTAGTGACTTTAATCCTCAATGATTCAAAGGAAAATCACACATTTTATGAGGAAAAGATAAAAAAAAATGCGACAAAAATCTGGGCATTCTTTGAAAATGTGGACAGTTGAGAGGCATAGATCATGGTCATGCAATGCTAGCATTTCCAGGGCTACCTATATTACGGAGATGACTGCAGCCAGGAAAGGGGACATCACTGCATGCTGTACCTGTCTCTGCCTAACATGTTCGTGCCCTACTCGTGGATCCTACATTGATCCCTCATCTGACTCAGCTTCCACTGCCTGGTATGCTAAGGATTGCTCCTCCTGCAACTGTTCCCCCTCCTGTAAAGGCCTCCTAAGTATGACATTCTGTAACATTGCACATACTGAAAATTTGCATAAGTGCCAGGATCATACTGCAGGGCAGCATCAGATGAATCCAAACAGAGACAGCTTGCCTTTATCAGCCCTAACAGCTGTTCCAAAATGTTCCTTGTTTGCAGTAGGGTAAACCTGTACCCCACACTGTAAAAGTAGCCGACTCCAAATCCAGCTCCAGACAAGTGACAAGTGGAGTACCTCAGGGTTCAGTCCTGAGACCGCTCTTGTTTGGCATCTACTTCTCTGAAGTACAGGCCAACACTAAGGGACGCTAGATAACAAAGTTCGCAGATGACTGCAAACTGGGAGCCATTACTGAATCCCCAAATGATGTGGATACTCTACAAAAGGGCCTTACAGAAACAGATGCTTGGTGCCAGAGCCATGGACTCAAGCTCAATGCCAAGAAATGTATAGTTATCCCCTTTGGGAAAAAACATGTATCCGTGAATTGCCATATAGATGGCAGTACACTAAACACCGAAAGTGTGATAAGAGACTTAGGGACACAGGTGGACAGTGGTCTCACCTTCGATAACCACAACGCCACAACAGTCAGGAAATCCTTCTATGTGGCACACCTCATTACTAAGGGCTTTTCATCCAGAAAAAAGGAGGTCATTGACCCACTGTACTCATCCCTCATTAGACCCATTATAGAATACAATGCCCCATTTGGTATGTACCTCTCAAGACATCTGCAACAACTGGAAAGGCCGCAGAAATACCTCACTAAAAGAATCACAGGCCTAAAGCAGATGCCCTATGCTGATCGCCTTAAAAAACTCCAGCTATACTCTGTCGCATATCGTCTACTCAGAGGCGATCTCTGCTTAACATACAAGGCCATGTCAAACCCAGAGCTGTTGGACATGCTACACTTAAAGAAATCCCAATCCCTCAGAGCCACACGCTCCAGGGATCTAAACCTTGTCATCACAATAAACAAAACATGCTGGAGGGATAGGTTCCTGACCCAGAGACTCCCCAGACTCTGGAATAGATTGCCCATACATGTCAAGCAGAGTGCCTCTTTGGCCCTCTTCAAAAGGAACCTTGACAATTGGATGGGAGAAAGGAAATTCACCCCAGGGATCATGTCAGTCGCCCTGCTAGACAGAGGTCCAGGGAAGTAAACAGTGTGGGAAGAAATAGCCAGGGAATTGTTATGGCTAGGCTTGTATAGGCCCTAGGGCTGATAGCCTAGTACCAACCTATGAACCTATGAACCTATGGTCTGCCTCATTTTGTGTATTTCTAATAGATGGGTGTCATCAGCCAGGGTTCCAGGACATATTTGGCATCACCAATAAGATACCTTGGGGGAAATCACCCCTCACAATCTGTGGATAGAGACCACAGGTTTGCCATATGTGGGAGTCCTGACTGGCCTACAGACACATTGTAGATGATACCCTGTGAATTACAGGATACCCAGCAGCTGATGGGGTGATATCCTTTGGAGTTCATGCACTTCCATCCCAGTTCCTTAGCATGGCCTTTATTACAATGTGGGTGCAGTCTATTGCCCCCACTGCCAAAGCAAATATGGCTATGTCATAGAGGTCCCACATGATGTTCCCTCTCTCTTCTGTGGAATCTGGGAACAACATGTATTCCCCCACATGCAGTAGCATAGCATTAAGAAACTCATGGAGTATTCTTGAAGTAGCTACCTGAGATGCACACACTATGTTCCACTGGAATAGGTAATACACAACTCCCATGGGCCTATAGATGAAGCCCACACATCTTCACAATGTCCTGCATTGTGTCCATATGAACACAGTGCAGGCCCACAATGTTAGCATTGTGGAGTCCATGAAATGTTAAGTGTGGTCAGATGACATGGCACCTCCAACACTGATGACTCACCACGGTGGCTCATAGCAACAATAAAAGCTTTTTGCAGATACACATTAACTAACGTTTTGGCAACCCCTAAAATATTTCTACAGTTCGCTGTCATGACCATGGAATCTTAGGTTGCATTCATTAACAGTGGAGTTAGATGTCTGTATTGCACACATTGTATGTTTCTGAATCATTTTACTATTTGGATTTACCTAATCTGAAAATTGCACACTTTGTATGTTTCTGAATCATTTTACCATTTGGATTTACCTAATCTAAATACACAACAATGCTCATTTTACTAATATTGCTTATTACATCTGATTATATGGCCAGTAAAATACATCTCAGCCAGCTCTGCTGTTCGTTATGTACTGCTTGTAGTATGTGTGTGTCTGAATCAAACCAAAAAGAAACTTTGCAGTGTAGAGGGTGTGATGTTCACTTACTAAATTATGTTATGCACTTAGTTCACTTACTAAGAATTGAACTGTAAAATATAGCTATAAAATACAAGCATCTACAAAATAATCAAATAGAGAATAGTAGGTAGTCCACAGTTGAGTTAAAAATGGAATATCCTTTATTGAAACATACAAACAAGCGATCCTAGTTTAGTATAATGAAAAGCATCCAAAACATTCCTTATTTATAAATAATCAGGTTGTTTGGAGCAAGGGAGTATTTACAGAGGGTGGTTCTGTTAACAGCAATAAAAGCATTAAAATCATTCCTTTAGCCAAGTCCCTCTTCCTCCTTAACACCATAGTGTAATCAGAGACTGTGCTAATTAAAACTGAATCTAGAAATCTAGAGACAAATTACGATCTAAGACCACTTTATTAACACTTTGTAAGAGCTAACCAACTAATCAAAACTTTATTAATTAAGAGACAAACTAACTAAAAAATCACTGACTGACTAACAAAAATATCTACCAATAGACATCTACCGGAATAAATATTAATAAAAATACAACTTTGAACAAAGATTGCTTTCGTATCAGATAAATACTTCATCAGGTTTGTTTGTCAAAAACAAATCATAATATGAATGAACATGTGTATACATATACAACTGAAAAAACATAAAAATAATTGCTAATCTGGAAATACAGTGATACATGCTAAAAATAAAGCACTAAGGCCATTGGGGATTTGTTAAAATGTGTAATTTAACTAAGAAAACAATTAGTTTGAGAGTGTAAGACTGCACTCAAGTAATTCAAGAGTATAGTGCACACAATGTGCATGGGCCTAGTCTTTTTCTTTGCCTTTTATTTCTGTTTTAAAGGTTACAATTACTCTAATTTATATTTTACAGTTTAATTTTTATTAAGTGAACTAACTGCATAACATAATTTAGGAAGTGAACATCACACCCTCCACACAGCAAAGTTTCTTCTTGGTTTGTTTTGGACCTCAGTATAGATTGCATACTGGGTTTTTCTAAGACTTCGAGAGATACCACTGATTTCTCTTTGTGTGTGTCTGAATCACACACATCCTGGACATGTCTCATGATATTACGTATCATGCATTTGTGTCTTTTAACATTTTACTGGAAGTTTTCTCTCCAGCCTCCACAGAAAAAAGACTGCGTCCAATCAGACTATAACAGCTGAAAACGCAAATGAATAACTAAAATAAATAGTGCTGATTACTAAACTGCTGAATTTGATAAGGAAATCTGACTTATATAAGAATAACCATTACAGAATTAGCCTGGCCCATGGATGTGGAGAACCTATGAAATTTTTAATGTCCAAAGGGTGGTACGTTTACACAGAGGGAGAGTGGTATCAATGTGGCAGGGAGGCATCATATCTAAAACTTCCAAATATTTCTCTATAGCCAGTAAACATCACTTCTAGGACATGCAAAAGTAAAAGAAAAAAGTACACAAATCTCACAGTTTTCATTCAAGGTGTATTCTAATATAAATGAGTGAATTTTTAGAGAAGCGATTCTCTGTATGAACACTACTATACCGTGTCAAAATGGCATGACTGAGATTTATGGAAGGGAAATAATGCTCTGATCACCACAGATAGTTCAGCATTCTTCTACATATATAAGGTTTCAGGATAGAGAACCATGAGTTTTTAATCATTGTATCAAGAGATGAAACTCAGACTTTTGATTCTAGAGTAAACCTTTTCAGAATAGATGACTGCATTACTATTGTTAACGCACTTTGGTTGACAAATGTGAGATATTTCTACATTGCTGGGGTGGGAGAGGATGCCATTTCCCTGGAATTGTGCAGTCACAAAGTTAGAACATATATTTAGCAGGGGGTGCAGAGGTATATCCCCATACAGGGGGTACAGAGAGGGCTTGCCCCCTACAAAAAATATGGTTTTATTTTTTGCATGCACAGATATAATTTTTCTCTGAGCATGTACACTAGACTTTTTTTTTTTTGGATATTTTTGTCTCAAGGTTAGCAATGTTGATATTGAGTATGTACATGTGCCCGCGCGCACACACACACACACACACACACACACACACACACACACACACACACACACACACACACACACACTCACATATATATATATATATATATATATATATATATATATATATATATGGGTTCACTTCAGATGATCGAGTTTCCGAAATCTCAAAACTCATATGATAGAGACCATATGTTCGAGTTTTCAGAAACTCGAACATCAGAAGTGAAAATAAACAAAAAAAACACATTAACATATACCGGGATTTTATTCCACAGCAAAAAACATTAAAAGATGTTTTGCAGGGGTAAGCCCCTGCACCCCCACCCCACGTAAATATACTAACTCCGAGATCGTGCTACAGTGGGGAAAAGGGAAATCTCCCATTCCACGCTTCTGCAGACACTGGAGATACAGATAAAGGCCATCTCTGGCAAAGCATCGTGGTCTGTCAATCATGTCCTCCCAGGCTGTCAGGTACTGGATCTCCTTGGAATGACAACAGAAGCTAAGCCAATTATTAAAGTCAATCATCTTCTGTTTGCACTGAGGCATCATTCTGGGTGATGGTAGGATGCTGCTTAAGGCTAGGGACATACCTGCCTAGGACACATATTCAACAAGCTCAATCATGTCTCTCTTCATGTAGTCCAGAGAGGTACATCTCAAGTCATTCACACCAACATGGGCAATGACAGAGTCATAACAGCACCTGTGAGTGATATTGCAGAGTCTAGCACCTGACAAACAACTTACCGTGACTTTCCCCTTGTCTAGCCTGGTGAGAGGCACATCTGTGTGTCTCATGATTGAGTCTCCTATGACTAGTATGTTGGGTTTGTGGCTGGGCCTTAGAGGCTGTGATACACAGGCATGTGTACTATGTGTGGTGCTTGGTGTGGTGGGTTGTGATGAGTGTGTGTGCTTTTGCCTCAGAGGTATTTTTTGTTTACGTATGTTTTTGTTGAGAACCTCCACATATCTAGGAATGTACTGTGCAGGTGTGGGTGGTGTTAGAGGTATGGTGCTTGTGGTGTTTGGGCAGACAACTTTCTCAGTGCCAGATGAACTTCTTGCTGTGAGGCAACAATGGTATCCACTGCACCAGTGTGTCACCCATCTAAAAGTGCTTCCGATAGCTTGGTTCATCTTGCTTTTGATCTGAGACCTAGGAGTGATGGCATCCCATTGTAACATATAATTTACAAAGTTAACTACAGATGCCTATTGCTGGCATAACTAGAAAAAATAGTGGAACAGTTTTAATCTCCTGGTTTCCTTGGAAATGTATAGTTCTTTCTTTCTTTCTCCCTTAAAATCTATGCCATAAATGCCCTATGGGCATTTTTGTGGAATAATAATGTGAAGTAAAAGAGAATACATATCCTGCTGTAGTTGCTCATCTCTAACTACCTTTTATTCACAGCACGATAAACTGACTTTTTTTCTATTTTGTTTGCTGGGTAGCTCACAGATTGATTCTACTGAGGATACTAGCATAAATAATATATCATTTTTGGTGAAATTTTTAACTAACTACAAGGGATATAGTGAAAATCATATTAATTAGCTGGTAACACTTTTTTTCTGTGTCTTTCTCCACAGCCCCATGCCTGCTGATTCTCAAGTAACAAATTGTTTAGGCACCTTCTGGACATACAAATCTACTATAAATATATATATATATATATATATATATATATATATATATATATATATATATATATATGGATCTAGGGCTTTTGATCAAAAGATCAAAAACCCAAATCCATTACCACTGAACACACTTTAACAAAAGCGCTTTCATTGAAAAAGCACTTTTGTTAAAGTATGTTAAAAAAAATACAAAATCTACTTGAATGCAGGGAGGCAAGCCCCCCTGCACCCCCGATGTAAGGGGGCTGCACCCCCCCCAACACCCCTACTTTAATATTCTCACTCTGAGGTCGCACTACAGTGGGCAAATGGAATTTTCCCTTACCGCACCGTAGTACGACCAGAACAAGCATACTTATGCAAAAGTGCTGCTTCGGTGAACAGCACTTTCGCGCAAGTATGCTCACCAAATTGAGATTCGGTGAAAGATGCAGTCGAGCATCTGTACGGATCCCATATATATATATATATATATATGTGTGTGTGTGTGTGTGTGTGTGTGTGTGTGTGTGTGTGTGTGTATTTGCTCTGTTTCAGTGATATTTAATAACTCTGTGCTGCATTTGTTTATCACTGTTTTTTTGCCTGCATTGATTTCCCTCCCACCCACCTGCTCAGTTGCTGTTGTATTCTTAAAACTTTGTGGCTTTTGAATTGCCCACCTCTACTATAAATTTGATATTGGACACTCCTCCCAGTCCTATCGCATTAGCTTATTCTGAGTACAGTGAGATCATTTGGGAATGCCCACCCCTTAGTTTCTTAACCTTGAATTATGCTGTTTCTTCCCTCACTACTTAAAAAAAATGCACTTTATTCAGCTCCTTTTACTGTATTTTTGTCTCTTCCTTCCATTTTAATTTATTTTGCTTTTCTTGCTTGTTCTTAAAAGTGTTCAATTTCATTTATTCTGCTGCATTTATTACTGCTTGTTAGTAGCCTGATTAAATTGTAATTGTTATTCTAAGCCTCTTAGTTTTGGTTTAAGGACTTGGGCTTCAGGCCAGTTATTTCACATTAAGAAGGCTTGTGCTCTACAAACTTGTGGGATGAGAAGGTAGCCACTGCCCTTTTGAGCTGGGAGTGCTGGGTGAAGGTTTATTGTGCATTTGTTCTGGTTTAAGCACTTGGGCTCAAAACCAGTTATTTTATATTAAGAAGATTTGTGGTCTAAACTCTTGTGGCAGTAGAGGATAGCCTACACCCTTCTAAGCTGGGAACTGCTGGTGAATTGCTGCTTTATTTAAACTGTTTTTTGCTGTTGTGACTGTGATTTTATGCACTTTGAATTTCTAGTACTTCTGCATTTTATAGCATAGGCCAGATTCAGACTTGCTGAATCTAGATTGTTTGATATCACTTGAGCATTAAAACCAGCTCTTCAATGAGATACTGAAGGATTTGAGGCACCCATTGCTTTCAACTAATTATACGTTTTTGCTCTTACACTGCACTTTTAATTTGTATTTGCATTCTACTGTCTGTTTGAATTGTCTGAAATGTTTTTTGCCATATTTTACTATATACTGTACTAGTTCAGCTGTAGCATAGCCCAGTTACAGGCGTGCTGTTTCTAGGTCTGTTTTGTAACTTCTGATCATCAAATTCAAGCCATCCTTGTTGATGAAGGCCCTTCTGCAGCCTTGTGGGAGGAGAGTGCTGTCTGGATCTCATCTAAGGGGGGGGGGGAGGGTGATTGGACTAGAGTTCAGAGAAAGCATCCTTATTGGCTAGTTTGAGTTAAATGGATTATTTCTTGTTTTAAGTTCCATATTTGCACTTGTTGTGTGTTGTGCACCATCATGCGCTAGCGTGTAGCAGTGGTTACCACTGGTGGTTATAGATTCAAAATTTTGCTTGTTAAATTTTCCCTTAGCACTTTGCTTGAGGACCTCCAGAGGTTTTTCATGACCCTGTTTTACTGTCAGGTGGAACACTAAGCCTAGCCTCAGAGATACCAACACAGCTCTCACCCACTAGCCATTCCTAAGTGTGACCTCTTTTCCTGTCCATATAAATTTACCTAACACTATGGACGGACAATTTTCCACAGTTTCTCCAGCCAGCTTGGTCAACATGGGCATCCTGAGGTAGTATAGCAACTACTTCATGTTCACTGACAACCCTCTACTTCTAGTCCACACAAACACAATGAGATACAAGAACCTTGACTCCATGCTCTGTCACACACCAGTCAGTACATATGACAATGAGCAAGATGTCAGCATGTACACCTCACCTCCTACTTCACCCAAACACATATCACACATGCCTACATATGTGGAGGTCCTCACCAGAAACATACCTAAACACCAGAGACCTCCCAAACACAAACAAAACCACGCTACACATAATACTTCCTCTACAGAACACAATACACATAACAGCTCATGCACCAGTGTCTCACCTGTCAAGCCCTTAAGGCAAAACACAAAACCAAACATATTAGTCATAGGTGATTCCATCATGAGACACACATATGCCCCTCTCACCAGGCTGGATAAGGAAAAGGTCACTGTCAGCTGTCTGTCAGGTGATAGGATCTGCCATATCATACATGCACTCAAGTCTCTCAACAACAAGTACTATTATGACTCTGTCATAGTCCATGTTGGTGTCTTACGACTTGAGATGTACCTCTCTGGACTATATGAAGAGAGACATGACTGAGCTCTCGGATTATGTGACTCAGGCAGGTATGTCCCTAGACATAAGCAGTATTTTGCCTTCACCTAGGATGATGCCTCACTACAAACAGAAAATGATTGACTTCAATAATTGGCTTAGTTTCTGGTGTCATTCTAAGGGAATCCAATATCTATCAGCTTGGGATGACATGATCAACAGACCTTAATGCTTTGTCAGAGATGGTCTTCATCTGTCACCCTGAGATTTTGGCTACTGGCTAAGGCTCTTGCCACACCCATAGTGCCTTTTTAGGCAGTGTCTCAAGGACAAAAATCCCAATGTAAAAAATAAATCTAAAAACAATCTCAAGGTTGTGATGCTAAATGCTAGGAGTCTTAATATGAAACTGCACTCACTGGAAGCAGTCCTCACCTTGGAAGATGCAGATGTTTGTGCAGTCATAGAGACCTGGCTCAAGGATGTGGAGAGCACTCCAGCTATACCAGATTACACCTCCTTCCCCACGTTCAGACCAGAAAACTGAATGCATGGAAACTAAAGGAGGCAATGTATCAATATTCTTTAAAGATAAATACACCTCCAGATTGGTTAAACAGTATGATTCCCTGGAGATACTTCAGGTGCAATTAACTGTTGGTAGGACCCCCTCCATTAATCAGGACACCCACTCTGCCTATTTTGATCTATCTGGGTCTACACCAATGCTTTATACAAACACCTGTATAACTAAATTGACTCAGCCATACTTGATAAGACCAAAACAAGCTCCTCAAGGAAGAGCAAACCTGCCTGGTAGACAACTGCCATAAACACAATAAAAGGAAAAAATTGTTGTCTAAAAGTAAGAGGGAGTGAGCCCTAAACTGGAAACACTTCCTCCTCAGCTTAACCAAACAAATAAGACTTCTTGTGAAGTCCTCCAAAGCAAACTACGAATCCAAATTAGCTTCCTCAACTAAGGATAAGCATAATGCATTCTTTAGTTATACCTGTAACCTAAAAGGAAAGGCCCACATTTGTGCCGAACTGGTAGTTAATGATACCACATATACTGAGCCTGTGGAGATAGCTAACCTGCTGGCCAACAGGTTCTGTAAAACCTTCACTCCCCTGTCCCCGCCACAAGTACCCCATGACATCCCTACCACCTGTCCCCACCTTGTATTTCTGAAGAGCAGGTCGTAAATGCCCTCTTTAAGGCCAAAAACACAGCATCTATGGGACTTGATAACATCCCAGGCTGAATACTACATGGGCTAAAACAAGAATTAGCAACACCATTGGGTACTCTTTTCAATCACAGTCTAAGCACTGGCTTCATCCCAGCTGAATAGAAAATGGCCACCATTATTCCCTTGCACAAAGGTGGTGCTTCCACTGACCCCAGGATCTATAGACCTATTAGCCTGACTAGCCTTATTTGCAAGGCCATGGAGTAAATCATCATGGACCTTATCAACAAAGATATAGGTAATCTCCAAACACTTGACCCTACTCAGTTTGGATTTGTCAAAGGGAGATCATGCCTGTTAAACCTGGTGGCCTTCTTTGAGACAGTCGCCAAGGCCCTGGACTAGGAGAAATGTGTGCATACAGCCTACCTAGACTTAGCCAAGGCTTTTGACACTATCCCCCACTCAAGCTTCATTGACTAACACACCCAGCTAGGTATAAACCCTTATATCATTAGATGCATCACTAACTGGCTCACTGATATAAGAAATGTAGTCAAAATAGGGGAATCCATCTCCAACAACAGACCTGTTTGGAATTTATTTCTCCAAAGTACAAGCAAAAACTAAAGGTCTGTGGCTGACAAAGTTTGCTGATGACAGCAAACTGGGAGTGGTTATAGAATCTCCAAATGATGTGAACATGCTACAAGAGGGTCTTACACAAACAAATGATTGGTGCCAAAGTCATGGCCTTAAACTCAATGCAAAAAAATGTATTATCATCCCTTTCAGTAAGAGTGACGTTCCTGCTAACTACCACATCAAAAGCAACACACTAAGTACACAATCAGTGGTGAGAGACCTGGGCACACAGGTTGACAGCAAGACAGCAATCTTACCTTTGATCTCCATGTCTCCACAGTGGTAAGACAGGCATTCTATATTGCTCATCTCATAAGTAAAGGCATTGCCTCCAGAAAAAAAAGAAGTTATAATCTCCCTGTACTCTTCCCTCATTAGGCCAATAACTGAGTACAATTCCCCTTTTCGTGTGTACCTTTCCAAGCACCTGTGGCAATTGGAGAAACCACAAAGGTTCCTCACAAGGAAAATTCAAGGTCTTCAGCATCTGTTCTATTTGGATCATCTGAAATCACTGTCACTTTATTCTGTTTCATACAGACTACTCAGAGATGATCTCTGCCTTGCATATAAGACAATCTCTGACCCTGCTTTATTGGAAATACTGCATATCCGCAAGTCAAATGGTACGTGGGTTGCTCGGTCTAAAGACCTTAACCTGGTATGTGAAATTAATAGAACCTGCTGGAGAGACAGATTTGTCTCTCAGAAGTTACCATACCTTTGTAACAGACTCCCACTTCATGTCAAACAGAGCACTTCATTGGCACTCTTCAGATGCAGTCTGGACAATTGGATGGGTAACTGAAAATTCACATGAGGGGTCCACCTGTGTCCCTCTTGGACATGGGCACTAGGTGCTGATCATGGAAATGAAGGTAGAACTTTGGTAGGCTTCTAAGGGCCTTAGAGCCATTAGCCTAGTAACTTCCTATGATCCTATGATCCTATACTGCATGTAAAAAACAAAAGTGGAAGTAATGGGTCTGCCTGGGGGGGAGTCATAAAGATCTTTGTGATCCTTAGGAATACCATACATACTAGAGTGCTTGGGGTTTTTAACAAACAATTTTGTCACATCATTTAGCTTCAGAAACCCAAATGTTCCCCTCTCTCCAAACTATCCAACAATTTATCATTTTCATATGTTACAGGAATTTCATTTAACAACACATACTATTAAGAATTTTTTAACTAATTTTCAAAAATTCTCAGGTATTCTTTATCAAAAATTGCCAGACTGCTTCATCTGCTTGTTTGAGCACCATATTTTTTTGACAATTCATTTATTTAAAAAAATGACTATTCCTTGTGTGAAGTTGTAAGATATCACACCTTCATAAACTTTTTGAATTCAACTTAATTTTTTTAATAATACTTGTTCAAACAATTTAACAGAGGCAGATCATTTATGAGCCATACCTTGCTAGCAAAACTAAGTTTAGGTAAGGGCAGTTACCGATATTCCCCAACAAACATGCTATTATCTTCCTTGATTGCATTACAGAACAATTCATCATCAACAAAACATATGCATTTAACAATTCATTACTGCTTTCACCACAAACTAAATTCAACAGTACATCAGGTGTTACATTGCTTAATATTGCAAATTTTTGTCTAAAAACACTTTTAAATCCAGTTTCCAACAACACTTCAAAATATCACATATTATCCGGATATAATTGGGGACCCTAGTAGGCATTGCGTTTATACCTTTATATAAGGCAGAACAAGCAGCATAAGAAGGGGACTTTTCGCAATAATTAACTCATTCCCTTGTTGTAGTTCATCTGCCATGGCCTATGTGATTCTCATTTGGGTTAGCCTGTGAAGTACTAGGTAAATTAACATGTTCTTCCACCCCAGTTACATAGCAACTCATGTCTGCGTTCACACTGTCCTCAAAAGAAACACTCCTGTCCCTTCTGTTACTCATTCTGCCCATGTTTGTTGCAGCTGATGAGGCAGAGGTCTCTCTAGCAGTACCCTGACCATCCTTTCTACATTTATTACATTGCAACATAAACACTGTCCTGTTCTCATAATCTTGCTTATTCCTAACTAACATTTTCTTCTTACAGTGTAATACTTCTTTTTCTAAGCATCCATTTTGAGGGATATACTTCAGTAAATTGAAACACCATAATATCAAAACTCATAAAGAAGAGATGAAAACATTGCAAATACGCATCTATGAATTTTAACAAAGTCGAAAGTTTGAAACAATGAATCAGTAATGTGCATGTCCAGAACTAATCAGAGAATTTGAATGGACATCATGCTAAACTCAGAAAGACATCTTCTTCAGTGTAACATAATATTTAAGAATTTTTCATGTTTACTGATTGTGACTAGAGATCGCGGTACAGTAAGGATTGGGAAATTAACCCTTTTCCTCACTGTTGTGTGATCTTGGAGTTGGTATATATAATTCTCAGTGGGAGTGGAGGGCACTGCCTCAAGCCCCCCCTGCAAAAACATTGGAAAACTTGTATTTTTTTTTTGTTTAAGTTATGTGTATTAATGTATAGATTTGTTTCTGTGTTTTGCGCAATGTCCATTCAAATCCTCTGGTGACCTCTGGATATGCTCATTAGTTAATTCATTGTTTAAAACATTTGGCTTTGTTAACATTCGTAGATGTGAATGTGGAATGTTTTCGTCTCGTCATTATGAGTTTCACTGTTATGGTATTTCAATCTACTGAAGTGTTTTATCATATAGTTCATTCATTTTTTTTTTTATAAAATTCAGCATGACCAATTGCAGAAATGTAATTTTTGTAAGTCAATAAGCTGATTTTTTACTTTATCATAATTGCTTTTGTTTCTTGTAATCAGTATATTAATCCATCCAATAGTGCACTGCAGTGAAAATTCCATCCATTAATCAAATAAATTAGCTTCATTTTCATTGAAATCCAAACCTTTCATGCATTAATACTGATATTCAGTAGGAGATGACACATCCTAATGCTTACATTGAATGTTATGTGATCAAAGCACAAACTTTCAAACAAAATGTATTTATTTTATTTATTTATTTATTTTATTTTACATTTGTTGACCGGGATAGTCCAACTGCATTAATGTCCATTTTCAGTGGAGGCCCGGGGAGAAAAACTCCAAGGTAAACAGATAAGCAATAAGAAAGAAGGCATGTTACCAAGGTAGACAGATAAGTAATAACAAAGAAGACATATTACAGATGAGATATTTACAAATGACATAAGCAGACATGAAATAGACAATTATCACAAGTTTGAGTTACCCCTGGTAACAGTCAGGGGAAAAAAATACCAGTAATTTGATTAATACATTATATACATTCATGGTGAGAGTTAGCCAGGATTGTTACAGTGGCAAAGCCAGCTTAGTGCCAGATGTTGTTTGAGTTTAGCTTTGAATTGGGATAGGGAGGACAGCAAAGTAATGTTAGCTGGAAGGAGGTTCCAAAGTTTGCAAAGAGGGAGTCACCAGATACATTGTTAATTTTAATTGTCTTAATTTGTAGTCTGTTTGAGGATCGGAGCAGTCTTTGATTGTTGTGGAGGGTGATCATATTTTTAAGAGTTGGTGTGTTATCTGGATAATAGAGGATTTTATTAGCCATAATCAAAGGTTTATATTGGATTAGACTGGGAAGTTCTAGCCACCCAAGCTGTTTAAGGTTGATGCAATGGTGTGTTCTAAAAGGTAGGCCAGTGGCAAACCTGGCAATGTGGTTGTAACAGATTGAGAGTCTATTAAGTACAGTTTTATTTAGATTAGATAGAAGGGGAAATGCATATAAAAGTGTTGAAAGCAGGTGGGAGCGAGCTATGGCAACCATAGCCGGAGGGGTTAGAAAGGCTTTTATTCTATACAGTGACCCAAGTTTTTTATTGATGGTTTTGATTGTTTAGTTTACATGAAGGTCACATTTTAGGTTATTATCAATTATTACTCCTAACAGTTTTGTAGAGGAATCAGGGGTTATTATTGTGCCATCTATTGCATTTATGGTGAAGGTAAATGGTGTGGACCTTTGTGTTGAAGAGAATAACAGCATTTTAGTTTTTTGGGGATTTAGCAACAATTGACATTCAAAGAGCCAGGTTTCTATAGTATTAAAGGTGGATTGGTTAACAGGCCTTAATTTTGAGGGAGATGTGGCTGAGCAAATCAGGGTGGAATCATCAGCATATTGGATACAGCTGAAATTCGGGATGACTGTATATAGGTTGTTTATAAAGATGGAAAACAGTAGGGATCCTAATATGAAGCCTTGTTTCACTCCAAGGGTGTTAGAAAATAGGTTGGAGAGCTTGTTCTCCCAGAGGACAGCCTGCTGCCTCCCACTGAGGTAAGATTTAAACCAATGAATGGCACTGGTATCTAGACAGAAAGATTGCAGGGTGTGAATCAAAAGTTGGTGCTCCACCATGCCAAATGCCTTTGAAAGATCCAAGAAGAGGGATGAGGATATTTGACTATTGTTCTGATTATTATTAATGGTATTGGTGAATGCTAGTAGGGCTGTGGTTGTGCTGTGGTGTGGACGGAAGCCATGTTGGGTATCGGCCATGAGGTGATTCTGAATTAAGTGGTGCATGAGTTGTTTGTGTATACATTTTTCCATAATCTTAGCTAGTGGAGAAAGTATAGCTATCGGTCTGTAATTGGAGACTTCAGTAGAGGAACCGCCTTTATGTAGTGGGATTACATAGGATGTTTTCCAAATGGTGGGAATTTTTGCCTCTGCTATGGTGCGGTTAATTAGTATAGATACTAGATAAGCTATGGCATCAGCTGATTTTTGAAGGTACTCAGCAGGGAGTTGATCAGCTGAGAGTGTGGTGGGTTTTAGTTTTTTGAGCAAGGTACGGATAAGTGATGTGGACACTGGTTGGAAGCTGAAAGATTGTAGGTTTATAGGGGTGGTACTATCAGGGCCAGGGGAGCTGGGAGTTAGTTGGCTAGCTAGGGCTTGAATTGTCTCTGTAAAGAAATGGTTAAAACTGTCTGAGACATCCTCAGGAGATTTATCAATGGTAGCGATGGGGATGGAGTAGATTATTCAGACCTGCCCAAAACTTCTGAGGATTGTTCTGGTTTGCTATCTGTAAATTACAGTAGTATTGTTTTTTGTCTTGTAGAATTGATTTTTTAGTCTCATTCCTAGCTTGCCTGTATTTAACATGATTGTAGGGGTCTTTAGTGAAGCGCCATAGAGCCCAGATTTTGTTTCTGCTGGAAATGTTTAGTCTAGATTCTTTAGACAGCCATGGGGCAGTTTATGCCTTTGTTCACTTAGAATGGGCAAGTGCGTGCAAGTCAAGGATATCAAGAAATCTATTGTTAAAATATGCAACTGCCTCTTCTAAGGAGAGATGTTTTAACATAGACCAGTTACAGGAGTTAAGTTCCTGTTTGAATTTGACAGGGTCAAAGTTTACTTTGTTTCTGACTTTCCTGAGTAAGGATTGATGAGGAATAATAACTTTTTGCTTAACTATATAAGTAAGAAGGTGATCAGTCTGATCATTGGGGAGGGTACCAGCAGTGTACAGTTGGGGGTTACTATTTACAAGTACCCAGTCTAGTATGCCTTCATTATGTTTGGGATTACCAAGCCTGGTTGGGGTAGTTATGATTTGAGTAAATGCATGCAGGTTGATGTGGGTGGTAGGGGATTCTGAGGAACCGGTGGCCCAGTCTATGTTAAAGTCACCAAGTAATAGGGTTTCTTGAGGGTAATGACATGAAATCCTGTGTAGGTTATCTTCGAGTGTGACTGTACTATTACCTGGGGGAATATACATACAGATAATGTTGATGCATTTACTTTTGTTAATTTGCAATTTAGTGGCCAGGATTTCTGAGTTATTAATTTGAGGTGGTTAATTAACATCTATGGTCACATTCAATGCAGATTTATAGAATATAGCTATCCCACCCCACTTCCTGGAAACACGGTCTAGCTCATGAATTTTATACCCAGGTGGTAATACTTCATTATCAGTTGTGGTAGGTTTTAACCAGGTCTCAGATAGACAGAGAATCTCAGTGGAGTGGACAGCCAGGAGTGCATGCAGTTCATGTACCTTGCTATTGATGCTTCTAATATTGAGATGACAGGCCAGGAGAGAGTTGGTAGGTCTACTAATTGTAGTTTTGTGGCTTAGGTGGCAGATAGAGGGGGTATATATATCAGAGGTGGATGGGCCAGGATTGGGATGAATGTCACCACCAAGTATAAGACTAGGGCTATACTTAGTGATAAGTTTCAGGAGTTTGTTTAAAAGTTTGTAATATTGTTTGGCTCTAGAGCTTGTGTGCCTTGGGTATGCATGCTGAAAGAGTGAGCAAGGCTTAGAGTTGGACCCATATTGATTAGTATGGTTAAAGGTGGGCTGTTTTACATCTGGTGTGATAGTATGGTCATTTGGGTACTGATAATCAATAAGCATCTGTTTTTCATACAAGGTGATTACATAAGTAGCCAGCAGTATGGGTATTAGGGAATAGTGTAACATTATGAGAGAAGGAGTGTATTTAGAAGCAAAGATGGCAAATACAAAGACAATTACAGCATACAATAGTTCCATAGTCTTGACCTAAATAAAGTCCAAATCCTAGTTACAAATATATGCAGAGATAAGTCACAAACAGTACAGTAAAAAGAACAATATTAAGTCTTGGCATTACAATATACAAAATATGTTACATTATAAAGGAGAGTTTAGCTGTGGTAACGAAGGTATACTTTACACAAAACATCAAGTAGTAAAGGGCAGTAATAATTAAACAAGGTATTTGTCAACTGAATGACAATACATTTGAGTTTCAGACTTCATATCCTCCAGAAAACTCTTGGCAACACAAAACCTTTTACTGTAGCAACTTTCCAACTTCATAAGAACACATGGCAATTTTAATGCTGTATAAGGCAAAATAATTTTCCCTAGTAGCAAAGCGTTCAAAAATGCAAATGCCTTGATTGTAAACCATAATAGCTGTATGTATATGTCTCATGAAAGGCAACCAGAAATAGTATTAGAAGGTGAACAATATAAAGTTATAAATCATGTCCCAAAAAGAATGATGCCATGACCATATTATAACAATAATGGGAAAAATCATTGTTGTGTGAAAAGTGTCCAATGAATCTCCTGGAAATAAAGATGAAACCCAGACCGCTAGGCCTCAATGAAATATTAACAATTACCAAATAAAGGCAAACACAATCAGCATAAAATGCCCAATGCTGGTTAATAACTATCATGGTGAAATTGCTGATTACACTAATAAATATCAGCCAATAATAGGGCATAGATAAGTTCTGAATATGAGAAACAAAAAATGATATAGCATCCCACAATACCTGTTAATAATCCAAAACAACACAATAAATGTCCAGCGCTGATTTATGACTGTTTTTGCTTCAATTTACTGGTTGTACTAAAACATACCAGCCGATAGTAAGACATAGAAAAGTTTGATTGCCGAAGAAACCAAAAATTATTAGCGTCTGACAGTACCTGTAAATAATCTGAAGGAACACAATTGGAAGTCGCCATAATATAATACCATCAGCAACCCAAGCTGTAAAAATTCCACTGCGAAAAAACTAACCAAAAAAGGGCAGAAATCACTATATTCCAAAGTTCAGGGACTATTCAAATAGAAAATCCAATGTCCAACCTAAGTCGCTGCCGCTGGTTCCATTGTCTCCTCGTGAATCTGCTCCTGAACTGAGCCCAAAGATAGAACTGTGTCTTCCAACCTTCAATCAGGTCGACATTTGTCGCTACCTGGAAAAAATACGATAATCCAAGTCCCAGAATGGTCAGCAAATAAAAGCATCCACAGTGGATAGTTGAAAAGGTGAGAAAGCATGTTCAAATTAGTTTACAAAATATACAAAATAAGAAAAAAAAAATAAAACAGCTTCAGTCCATCAGAGTAGCATACCATGAATGTTCAAGTTACTGATCCACACTCTAAACCAGTCCCTTGTTGTGCATCAATTACATAACTCTTATGTGAGGATGGAATTTTCACACTATCAATGTGTCCTTTGCTTGCTTGTAGTTCATCAGTTTTCTCCTGCTGTAAGTTATTCTCTGTATTAAGTTCACTGATCAAATGGGCAATGTGATTCCTACCCTCTACTGAGGGTCTTGAAGGGGTTATTTATGGTTTGAAGCCAAGTAATGCAAAACCTTTAAGATGAGACATAGACTCCTCCTAAGGAGTCTGTATACCACCAAAAAATTGGCAATTCTTCTAATCATTCATCACAGAATTTGCTTTCCTTTCCATGAATTTTCTCAATCAGAAATCATTGACTTTTTATACCTAAGTCATGTTTATGTTTGAAGCTGCAGAAGGTGTAATTATTTTCAATGACGGGAAAAGTAAACTTCTTGTTTCAAATATGTTACTTACACTTTCAAGTCACTATGGCCACATTTTGATCATAGATGTGTTTATTAGTGGTAGTCCTTCTATTTCATACTCAGGAATCCTTATCTCTTTTATCTGATTTGATTATGTTGCAATTATTTATTTTATCCTTCTTGCAGTAGTCCTTCTTTTATAGAAGATTGAGTTTGTAGTCATCCACATATTTAATAATCCAAACTTTCTTTCCTGACAGTAAGGTAGGAAAGGACATTTCAAATGTTACAGGACAAAGCAGAACTTAGTGGAGCATCACAATGGAAGATATTATATAATGTAAAACACTTAAAATAAACATAATTTAGACCTTGATGTAACAATTGCAAGAAAAAAAATAGGTTTGCTGAGACAATTATGTTTCCCTAAAACAAGGAAAAGTGTGCTGATTTCTTATTTCATTATGGAATGAGACGTAGGTTGTCAGAACTATTTTGAAAAGGGCTGTTTCACAAGGAGAGAGAGAGAAGGAGAGAGTGTAAAACAGTGCATAATGAAGGACACCAGGATCGTGGGGGTATTACAATGATGCTGAGTGCTCTTCATTAGCAAGAATAGAGGGAAAAACATTTAAATATGAAAGTTTATAAATCAGTCAAGAAAAATAGGGCTGGTGTTTGACTACTAGGTAGACAGCCAGCAGTTGTATCTCCTGTGAAGTATTGTAGTCAGACTGCACTTAACAGTGGATCTACAAATCTTAGTTAAACTGATGTAGTGAGTTTGTGTTTGGAGAGCTGCAAAGGCACCCAAGGGAAGGTCATATTCTAGTTTAGCGAACAGAACATCCTTGGCAATGGCACAGTGTGAATCTGCAGTTAGTAATTTTATAAAACAAGTTTCCTTGGGTAAACATGATGGTGAAATTTTTGTATCAAGGATAGTTCCTGGGTATTTGAGTCTGGATGAAAGAGATGGAAGTTACAATAGGACCTGTTAACTGTGACTGCAATGAAGAAATGAGAACTAAACTATTATTTGTGGCATGCTTTTAGGATCCTTGAACAAAGCTTCAGTAATAGCAGACATGTTGCTGTCCTTCAGATGAAAAAAGCTTCATGATCCTAAGTTTTTGACTAAAACTCATTTAATTAATTAATATTTAAACAGAAAATCTGAAAGTACACAGAGCAACCTTACTGAGGAAAGAGTAGAGACCAAATGGTAGAACTCGATAATGAATGATAGACTGGGTGGTATCAGAGAAATTTTCTTATACCTGGGAAACCTGGGGCTATTAGCAGCTCAGATTCCCAAGTTTGCCATAAAAGAAAGTCTTCTTACTAAAACAACATCCATACACTTCAGCCTGGTACAGTCTACACCCCTGGGAAGTGGAAAATCTGAAACATTGGCAAATGAACACTGTAAAACTAGCAAGTTGAGGTAAATCAGAGTTTACAGATTTTCATTGCATTGATACCATCTTCAGAAGGCACATAGGATGATACTTTCACAGTAGTCATAAAGCATTTGTAAAGAAACACAACAAATATTATGCTTTAGATGAACCACAAGACCAAAGCTAGATGCTAAATCATCCTACACTACCTTTTTGTTAGAAGAACGCATCACTACAGCTGATACAAATAGCCTGATCTTTCTAAAAGAGTATCACTTTAATTTATAGTTCAACCTAATACCTGTCTTGTATGGTATTTTTTTTAAAGGACACCAACCACACTAAAGAGAGACTGATTCATATATGTTGAGTGTTAGTTGCTTTTATATCTATTTGTACAAATAATCAAACTGTTTAGAACTAATTCTGTCATTAGAAATGCCAGGCACATGGCTGAAACTATCAGAGGTCACATTTTAATTGGTAATTTCAGACTTTCTACTACACTTACAGGGTCAGTCATGCACATAATTGTCAGCAAAACATAAAAAAAGCATCCTCTCAGCAGCAAATTATTGTCCCCGCTTGCAATATTATGTTGGCAGGTGACTTTAGTTGTACACTCAATATCTCAGGCAGGGCACAGCAATGATTACTTGTAAGACGTATACAGACAGTGCATTCAAAAAGGCTTTGCACAGCTTAATTAGTCTACAGTGGTTTGTTGCTCTCTCTCTAAAATCTTGGCTTAATTCTCACAGAAGTGCCATCAGCATTAAGTGGATTATCTATGGTCCTGTTCAGATTTTTCTTACAGATGGTTTGGTCACACTCTGCTTTTTTGGATTATGGTTTATCCTGATGCAAGTACCAGAAATTAAACAGATTGTGTTTGCTGGACTTTTATTTCTCTCTGTTTTGTAGGCACCGTTATTAAAATCTAGAATAGGAAATAGATGAACAGTATCCATTTAATGAAGAGAAAGACCTGCCAATCAGCAGTATCAGAATAAGCTTGCAACTGTTACATCCCTTTGTGACGTCAAACTCAGAATTTGTTTCTGATGTTATGATAAAATAAAAATGAAATAATAATAATACAAATAATAATAATAATAATGAGAAAAAAACATGCTTTCCAGCAAGTTCAGTTCTTCAGTTCTTATTTTATCAGCAAAAATTATTTTGATGTTATTAAATTGTTTTTCTCTTTGTCTAGCATGCTGACAAATCAGAGACAAAATGTTGATGAAGGGTATGACTCATGAGTTTTTGCTATTCCTCCTCATGAGCTTAGGTTCATTATGTCTGATTAGACTTTTTATTATTTAACGGGTTAATGAACTCAGTGACTGGATACCTTTTCAGTGGCAATGTTGTCACAAAATAGAAATGAAATGCATATAGTACACATAAATAAACAAATGAGGGTATAGAAAGAAGAGAAGAAATATGCAATTTTTAACAGAACTAACAAACACTTAATACTGACCACCATAGTCTGTGCACCAAAAAAATGCAGATTTGCAGGGTTAAACCAAAACTGAAACATTAGGAAATAAAAAGAATGCTCTCGAAGAAAGACACTACATTTGTACTAACTTTCCTGATGAAGATGTAATTTAAATTGATTAGAAAATAAAGTGAGGGTTGGCATACCTTTCAGCTGTCCCTGATTTTGACTCATATTTTTGCCCTTTCCCTTGTAAATGTTTTAATTTTCTGGTAAATCACTGAGGATTACTTTCAAATAGTAATAACAGTCATTTGGCTGAAAAAGCATGCGACTAGAGACTCCTGGCTATAACCAGAAAAACTTTATTTATTGCATTTAGTACATTACAACTGTAATATTAAAAAGTTGCTTTTGTATAGTAACACTCAGTTTCTCACATATTATTGTTCAAAAATGCATATTGATACAAAACCTGTTATTCTATTAACTTTTTAATTAATTACAGTAGCATTCAAAAATGCCTCTGATTTTGGGCCTTTGTCCCCTGTTTATTTTTGTCTTTTTCTAGAATTCTTGGGCAAAAACAATCTGAAAAGTATAAAGATAGAGAGCTGCTGAATAGTTTTTGGCAGTATTCCAGATTATGGGGTTCAAATATGAGAAGGCTGTATTTATAGGATCATAGAAGGTTTCTAGGCTAATGGCCCTGATCCCCTTACAAGCCCTTACAAAAATAAACTTCAGTCAGCACCTGTCACCCCTGTCAGTGAGGGTGACATAGGTGGAACCCCTGGGACGAATTTGTGGTTTCCCAACCACTCATCAAGGTTGTGCTTGAAGAGGTTCAGTGAACAATCTGTACAATACCAAGTAGAGTGATAGTGATTTGAGCCTGTCCACATAGGACAGGTGTTGGAGGCCATGGATTCTCTTTGTCAGGTATTTCAGTAGCCTTTCCAGTTGATGCAAATGTTTGGAGAGGTACATCCCAAATGGGGTGTTATACTCAATTATTGGTCTAATAAAGAAAGAGTATAGAGAGGTAATAACCTCCTTTTTTCTGGATGCAATCCCTTTACTTATGAGATGAACCAAGTAAAAGGCTTTTTTGACCACTGCCGCTACATGATGATCAAATGTGAGACTGTTGTCAACCTGAGTGCCTAGGTCTTTCACCACAGGTTGTGTGCTTAGGGGGTTGCCGTTGATGTGGTAATGAGTAGGGGTTGTGTTTTTGCTGAATGGTATGATGATACCTTTTTTTGCATTTAGCTTGAGGCTATGACTTTGGCACCAGTCATTAGTTGCTGTAAGACCCTCCTGTGGTATGTTAACATCGTTTGGTTGGTATAATTTGAGGGAGTATTGAGTGACATGATGTTGTTTCACAGAAATTAGACAATGTAAGGACCCGCTGTTGTCCTCATGAAGGAGTGTATATGTTTTGCGCATGCGCGCGCATGTGTGTGTGTGTGTGTGTGTGTGTGTGTGTGTGTGTGTGTGTGTGTGTGTGTGTGTGTGTGTGTGTGTGTGTGTGTGTGTGTGTGTGTGTGTGCTTGTGCATGTCTGTGTCTGTGTGTTTGAAAAGTAAATCTTGAGCAAATCCTGAGCCATCCTGCTCATTTGAATGCTAAGCAGTGGTGATACCTTCTGCCTACAATGAAAATAAAGCAGAAAATCCAGCTTTACACTGTTTGGAATTTTTGTAAGTTTCTTGTAGAGGTATAGGCCATGACAGGAAAGGAATACTCAAGACTGGGAAGAACTTTGTTGAAAGCTGCAAGCTGACTTTGACTAGTTGAAAAAAACTTGCTTATGGTATTTCAAGTGTATAGCTATTTAATTTACCACATCATGGATGTAGGCAGAGGAGACAAGGATAGGATCAATTAAATAACAACTGGAGATACGGATATCCAAAATATTTAATAGTGGAATAACACAGGCATAGACACTGGAACAACGAACAGTCTGTTAACCCAGGTTTCGTCTACAATAATATAGACTTCTTCAGAGTGTTCGTTGTTCCAGTGTCTATGCCTGCGTTATTCCACTATTAAATATTTTGGATATCCGTATCTCCAGTTGTTATTTAGTTGTGGAACTGTTCATTGCAGTTTGACAAGGATAGGATCATGCCAAACTCTCAAGTATTTAAAAATGGTACAATGATACCACTTTCAGGTGGCTACCATCTGGACAGTAATATTGCTTTCATCTTTGGATAAGCTAGGATGCATATGAGTTAAAATAATTACATTTGCTTTGTTGAAGATATGTTTTAGTTACCTTTTTTCACAAGCTTGACAAAGTTGACCCAAAGGAGAGTTTACAAAAGAATTAGATGAATTACCTGTTTGCAAGATAACAATGTTGACCACATATAGAATAATAATACTGGCCCTCAGAAGGCGGATGAGGAGGCTAGTGTAAATGTAAAATAACAATGACCTGACAGCCGAGACGTGTGGATCGCCACGTACTGAATGAAGAAAACAGTGTGTGTGAGAAGGTGATGTTAAAAAACATCTGTCCTGCAGGTAGTTGAAGAACCAGTTTATAATGTGAAATTAGCCCATGAAGTGAGAGTTCCTTAGAAGGAGATGGTCTATAAATCAAATACCATGGCAGGATCTACTAATATAGCACCAGTAGGATTTCCAGTATCTGTTGTATGGTAGAAGGGATGTATGAGAAAGGGAAGAGCAATATTGGTGCCATACCCTTTTCTGAAATTATTCTTGTAGCTTCATAGTACGTCATAGACCTCAGTATGAGCCTGAAATTGAGAGACTGATACCTTCTCTTTCTGGCCATGGGAAACAGCAGATTAAATGAGCTTCTGTGTTATTTTTTTAATGCTTGTCTGTTCTTTCTAGCCTTCCAGTGTATCTCAACCAAGTCTCCCTATGACCTCCTGTCATATGATTTGATGCCCTTAGAATTATACACATTCTCTTCTTGTCTCAAACAATTGTTTCCAGAAAATGAAAATATTCCATGGCATTTATATTTTTCCAGTCCTATATGGTATATTTAATTGTATTTCACACTGAGTAACTGTGCACTTTTCCCGTATAATTTATTAGATATTTAAAAATAAAGCTAACCCAAGTACTTCAAGTAAGTTGTCGCTCGTTTTGGTTTATAACTGAAGATGAACAGCTGGGGTAGTTTTTTATATGCTTTATTACATAGAAACACATCAGGATTGATAGCAGCAGTACAAAATATAAATGAAATGATTAACTGACAGACTACACAGACATGTATTCTTACATCTCAACAGCTTACTACAAAATGGCAGTCAGGCTCGCACGTGCTCAGTATTTATACACTTGTGCAAGCCCAAGGAAAACTTCTTAAAGGTATACATACATACTGATCTACATCCTCCTTCTTTAATGAATTGCCCACAATGGAGTAACACTTGAAGAAGACATGCAATTATACAAACACTAAGAAATACACAAACTTCATGTCCAACTTGCCATGTATCTAGAACATGGTCTAGAAATGCGACCTGATTTAGTGATGTAGCAATTAGGACTGGGTTTAGCAACAGGGACAGTCATTGGTGAACAACTTGCTTCAGGAGTTTCAGGATACTTCTCAGAAACAGGGATATTTGCTGGAATGTCTTCTGGAACTGGAACACTGGATAACTCACTCTGAGATTTACAGTCTTTTTCACAGGCAAGATGCTGCAATACAGGCTCAGACACCAGTACTAAATGTTTCTGATTCCTCCTAAATTCTACTCTTTGTGATTCCACAATGTACAATCTCGGCTCTGGACATACACTTTTCACGACTCCAATCCGATCAATACCTTAGTATGTCTGCATTCTCACTATCTCCCCTTCTTGTAATGGATTGAGCTGTTTGCTGGACTTGTCATAACAGGACTTCTTGGATAAGTGCTCCTTTAACAGATGAGCTTTCACTGATTTATTGTTCTTAACACATGGAACCAACAGATTACTGATGACATGTGGTTCTGGTTTGTTTCGACAGAAGTCTCTGTGCAGGTGAACCAAGATGTTTATCACAAGGAATATTTCTGAGATTCAGGCGATTCCGAAAAACATCACTATTGTCTCATTTCAACTTCTCAAATAACTGTTTTGCACTTTGAACTACAAGTTCTGCCAAACCATTTGCTTGTGGGTACTCACAGCTACTCATAACATGAATAAAGTCCCACACTTCAGCAAATTTCTTGAACTGCTGGCTTGAAAATTGCGTACCATTGTCAGAAATAACTTTGTGCAGATTACCATGTTCTGTAAAATGACACCATCTTAGTAATGACAGTACTGGGTGCTAGATTAGGAAGTAGTCAATCTTGAACCAATTTGAATAAGAGTCTACTAACACCAAGTAATGTTGACCATACCATTCGAAAATGTCTGTAGCTACTGTCGACCAAGGTATTTCAGAAATCTGGTTTTGATGAAGGGGTTATTTCTGTTGATGTGGCTTAGTACTATTACATACATAATAAGATGAAACTACTCTCTCAATATCCTTTGACATAGAAGGTCAAAATACTAGTCTAGTCACCCTTCTTTTGGTAGAATCTGTTCCTGGGTGACCACAATGCAAGATGGTAATGTACTCTTGTTGCAAGGATTTTGGAACAGTCACTTTTGGACCTTTTATGATGATACCATTGTCAAACAAAATCTCATCTCTGTAAGGAAAATAAGGTTGCACTTCTAATAAAAAATATTGCTTTGATGGCCATCCACGACTGATAAAGTGATTGAGCTTCTGACGTATTGGATCTGAGGCTGTGTGACTTCCAAGCTCATCAAGACGTGTAGAAGAAAAATTTCTGACTTCCATGAGTTCAAAATCAAGTTTCTCATTTTCATGCTGTTCAGTGGTATTTCTGGGTGATCTGGATAATTTATAAGCAAGATAAAGAAGTTTCCCTTTTGTGTAAACAAGATTGAAATTATACTTTTGCAATTTCAAAATCATGCATTGCAATCTGGCAGGAGCTGTATGCATAGGCTTTCTCAAAACAGTGACTAGAGATTGGTGATGTGTTTCGATTTGAATAGGTTTGCCATAAATATAACCATGGAACTTCAAACATGCAAACACAATTGCCAAGAGTTCTTTCTCAATCTGCACATACTGCATCTCGGTTTGGGGTATTGTTCTGGATGCATAGGCAACAGCTTGACCCTCTTGAAGAATGATTGCACCAAGACCAAATTTCAAAGGATCACAAGAAAGAGTAACTGGTTTGTGAACATCATAGTATCTGAGAGTTGGAGGACTGGCAATTCTCTGTTTCAAGACATCAAATTCTCTTTGGTGTTGTTCTGACCAGGACCAGGATACATCTTGGCATGTCAACTCTCTGAGCGGTGCTGAAAGTTGGCTCAAGTCTGGAATGAACTTGCCTAGATAGTTAACCATACCAAAAAAACGTTGTAAGGCATGAACATTATCTGGAGCTGGCATCTCAAGAATTGCTGTCTGCTTGGAAGGATCTGGTCATAAGCCTTGAACTGGTAAACAAATGACCAATGTAAGTAACTTCTTGTAGACTGAATTTGCACTTCTGAGGATTCAGCTTAAGATTCACTTCACATGCTCTTTCCAGAAATTTCTGGAGGTGTCTGTCATGCTCGGCTTCACCATTACCTCCTACTAGAATATCATCTACTATAATAGCACACGGATAACCAGAAAAAAAATTGTTCCATGGCATGCTGGAAGACTTCACTGGCAGAATTTATCCCGAATGGCATTCTCAAAAATCTGTACCTGCCAAAAGGAGTACTGAAAGTGGTTATCAATGAGGATTTTCAGTCAAGCACAATTTGTCAAACTGAACATTTTACATCCAAAAGAGAAAAAAACAGTGGCATTTGGCATAAGAGCAGCAACTTCTTCAACTGTACACATTGGATGATGAGGTCTTTTCAGTGCTTAGTTCAAATCTCTTGGATCAGTACATATTCTGTTATCATCGAAGCTTTTCTGATGAGCTATCACCATGGAAGATACCCAATCAGTTGGTTCATCGACTGGACAAATCACACCTTGCTACACCATTTTATCTAGCTCGGCCTTGACTCTGTTCTGCATAGCTACTGGAACTTTCCGGGCTTGTCTGATAACTGGGCTGACTTTAGGGTCTAACTTCATGGAGTACACAGCTGGAAGTTTGGCTAGTTTGTTTTCGAAAAGATCAGCATAGGTAGAAAAAACAAAATGGGCAAAATTAGAACAGTGGTCTTTTAAGCTTACATGGTGGACTTCCTTATTAAATGAAAGCAGTCCCATTTTCAAACTGTCTTTGAGGCCTAATAATGACTGAATGTGCCTTTTGACTAGGTAAATATTGCAAGTCATAGCTGTTCCCAGCAGAGTAACATGAAAGTACTACTGAACTTTCAGTTTGAATTTCTTCACCACCATAATCGACTCTCCAGCCGACACAAGCATCCTCCAAAAGGGCCTCATAGAAACAGACAACTGGTGCCAGAGCCATGGCCTCAAGCTAAATGCCAAAAAGTGTATAGTCATCCCCTTTGGAAAAAACAGTGCCCACAAATTACCACATAGGTGGTAATCCATTAAGTACAGAAGAAGTAATTAGGGACCTGGGGACCCAAGTTGATAGCAATCTCTCATTTGACAACCACGTGGCCAAAGTGGTTAGAAAAACATTTTATATAGCCCACCTAATCATGAAGGGATTCACATCTAGATCAGGGGAGGTCATCATGCCTCTTTACTCATCCCTCATCAGGCCCATAATTGAGTACAATGCCCCTTTTGGGATGTACCTTACCAGACACCTGCAGCAACTGGAAAGACCCCAAAAGTACCTCATCAAGAGGATCAAAGGGCTCAAACAGATGCCATATGCTGCCCGGTTAAAGAAACTCCAGCTCTACTCAGTGGCATACCGCCTGTTCAGAGGCGATCTGTGCCTGACGTATAAAGCCATGTCCAACCCGGAATTAATGGACATGCTGCACCTCAGAAAATCCAAATTCCATCGAGCTACGTGCTCGAGAGACTTGAACCTCAGCACTGAAATAAATAGGACATGCTGGAGGGACAGATTCATAACCCAGAGGCTCCCTTCACTCTGGAATAAAATCCCAGTCCAGGTTAGGCAGAGTCCCTCATTGACTCTCTTCAAGAGGAATCTTGATGAGTGGATGGGAGATCGTAGGTTTACCCCGGGTATAACTTCTGTGTCGCTGTTAGACAGAGGCACAGTATACTAACCTCGAAAAAGGGCATAGCAAAATAAATTTAAAATGGGTAGCGAAAGCCAAACACATTCTGGTTAGGCTTATAAATGCCCTAGGGCAGATAGCCTAGTATGAACCTATGAACCATAAGCAATGAGCTTTACACATTTTGCCAAATCAAGCTTCTCACCAGCACATAATCTAGCAAATGTTTCTGCTGACATAGCATTGCACTTTGAACCTGTGTCAACTTTGAGCTCAATGGGTCTTCCATTTATCCGAACAGTACAAAATATTTCATTCTTTGCCCATAAATCTACTGCATTGACTGTGTCATTAAGCACAGACACACCATCAACATAAAAAGTAGGGTTGCAGCTTTCTAATTGATCAACTTGTCTCTTGGAATGTTCTCTTTTAATAAAAGAATTAGCCTCTTTTGATTTACAAAATCTTTGGAAATTATTCCACTTTTTATATCTGTGGCACTGCTGACCAAAAGCTAAGCACTTTTATTTTTTAGACTCATGATTGTCACCACAATTACAACAGTTGACTATGAGGCTAGGCGAGGGCACATGCTTTCAATTTGCTGACTCACCTTTGTGCTTCACTGACACTCTGCATGCTCTGGAATTAGCTAGAAAGCTACAGGGTTGACCAGGGAGTGTTACAGGACCCGCAACAGCCCTCATGTGCTTAGGCCTGTTTCTTTTAACTGCATGCTGCATACTATCAACATTAGCTTTAGAGGATACTGGAAGCATGCATTTCTCTTTTGTAAGAATATTTGTGTGGTTTTCTGTGAGTTCATATATCTGACAAATCTCAATGGTCTTATTCAAGCTTAAATCACTGTCACAAAACAAAATCCTTCTTACAGCATCACCTCTAATACCACACACTGCCTTTTATGAATTCATCCCTTAAATCACCAAATCTGCACATTTTACATTGTTTCTCAAGTCAGTTATATATGCTGCAAAAGTTTCTCAAAGTTTTTGATCCCTTGTGTAAAATAAGTGCCTTTTCATCATAATATTCATTTGGGGGCTACACATTTTTCTAAATTTACATTTTAAGCACTCAGAGTCTTCTCTTGTTTTCTCCAGCACCACTATATGGCAGTTTTTCCCCTCCCCTGCAAACACAGCAGGAACGTACACAAATGAATGATCTCTTTCAGTGGGCTCTGAACTAGCTACGTTAAGCAGAATAAATGCCTTTGTATGTGCATCTTTGTCAGAAAAGGCAGCTTGTATGAAAATATTGTACTCTTGCTCAAGCACTCTCCAGTTCTCTGCAATATTACTATCAAATACAAGTGGAGCTGGTCTACGAAAGCCTTCTGCCATGCCAACAAAGTATGGCCAAACACACTGTAAATATGGCCCTTGTAATTATGTACGAACGTGCACACACATCAGGTACTTGTAATACCATTTAAATGCACAAAAAACTCTTCGAAATAGTGTGCTTTGTGAAATATGCTTTGAAATGGCTGTATTTTGTGAAATATGTGTACTGTAATACTGCACAAACTTGCATTTTGTATACTTCAGATATCTTGAATACCTTTAATTAGTGCGAAAAAGTAACAGATAGTGAAAAAATGTAGTTTTTTCCCCTTATTTTATTCACTTTATGCGATGCAGACATTGTTTCATTTTCATAACTATTTTAAATATTTTTATTAATATGTCTCAGTTCCAGACATTTTGTTTAGCTAGAAAATTGTTTTGAACATTCTGAGTGCTTTGTTTCATATTCTTTGAGTAAGAAATCTTTTAAGCAAGTTTTAGTACCTGGAATTCATTTCTGACCTGTTTTGCGAGTTGTACGTACAGTATGGATGATCCATTCCTCTATATTCCTCCAACATTAACTGAGTACCTCTTGGTCTTGATTCTGGATCCCATTCTGACACCATGTCACTCGTTTTGGTTTAAAACTGAAGAGGAACAGGCGGGTAGATCGTTTATATGCTTTGTTACATAGAAACACATCAGGATGGATAGCAGCAGTACAAAATATACACAAACTGATTGACAGACTACACAGACAGGCATGCTTACATCTCAACACCTTACTACAAAATGGCAGTCAGGCTCTCACATGCTCAATATTTATACACCTGTGCAAGCCCATGGAAAGCTTCTTAAAGGTATACATACGTATTGATCTACATAAGTGATGTCCCATTTTAAAAAATTTAAGTGGTGGCTGGTGAATTCACATTAAAGGGGGGGGGGCTGCAGGAGACAGCTGAATGGGTGGGGCCAATGGGAGGGGTGTGGCCAACTAGAAAGGGGTGGAGCCATGCTCAAAACCACAACAACTGGAACTTTAATTATATATGATGCCCTGGGTGCCAAACCATCATTACGAGAGTCCAATCAAGACAAAATGAAGTGTAGAAGAAAAAAATATTTCAATGCATTGGCTACACAACAACTTACTTAATATCTAGATGGAAACACAAAGGTTGTGAGGCATGAAAAAATAAATTACTTTTTAAAAAAATTACTGGAATGCCAGTCAAAATCAAGTATAAAAAAAACAAGCAGCACTCAACTCAAACCACTTCTCCTTGCACTGCAGTTCTAATTATAATTTATATTCAGCTTTATAAAATTACCAAGTAACATGCTGAAAGTAGCAATCTCTATGATACCCCCACTTTTAAAAATGTTTCGTATCCAAAAAAGACCTGCTGCCTGACAACAACTGTCTACTTGTTTCATGGGGAAGACATGATCAAAGTAAAAAATGAACAGCAAACAAGAAACAAGCTCAAGATAAATTCCTTAAAGGATTACTGCACAAGTTATGCACCACACATGATAGATTGGCATTCTGTTTAGTTTATGGGTAAAGCCTGCAAATATGACTGCAAGTCTCCAACAAATGTAATAAGCTACTGAAAATACTGTAATCCTGTCCTTTATTACAAATACGGTCATATGCATTTCAATACATGAGGCTTATATGTTATCTAATATGCTATGTAAATATTCTCTTCATGGCAACAACAAAAAGACTTTCAATGTTGGTAATTCTTTAACAGTATGCTTATTAAAGCTTACTTGCATCTTACAATCTCCGACAAGCTTACCTGATGTTCATTAAAGCATTGCTACTTTAATACAGAGCAACAGAGCACTGCAACAGCATGCATTTTCTGAATAAGAAGTATAAATCAACAGTGTAAAAATATGACAGAAAACCAGAACATTCTGCATAATCAAGGACAGATGAAAAGCCACGGTCGACTTGTGATCTACCTTGGATGAGGGAATACTCTGCACACTTACACTGCATAGCTGCTTCTTGCCTTGCTTGGACACATCCAGAGCCACTACAATGGGGAGTGGGGTGCAACAAGTATGTCACAATTTGAAATGTCTCTGGCTGACGGTGATGGCTCTGACACTCATACATCTCAACCTCAGAGCAAGAAATCTGGACAAAGCCATACATAGAAGTGGGACACAGGCCCAAAAATAAAGACACTTTTTAAATATTACTCTTATAAACTTAGAAAGATAATAGAATAGTAGTAGGTCTTGCATTAGTATGAATTTTCTGAAGGGTATGAAATCTGAAACTCAAATGTCTGTCATTATTTTCTAACTTCAGTCTTTAATGATTTGCCACAAGTTTGCCAGAAAACCACAATTTTATGAAAAACAGACCAAAAATGTGATGCAAAATTATAAAATTGCCATGCAATACAGCAGGGAACCTGTCAAAGAAGGGGCACCTTTTTAATATTAGTACTGTTAACTTGAGCAGCTGACAAAATAAGAACATCTACATGCATTTCTGAAATAAAAGTAATCTATAAATCTGATCATTACAGTTATTTATAATTGTAAACCCTCCACTTTTTCTTAAAAATTGCCATTTTACAGAGGGATTATTAGGGGAAGAGCAACATTTTGAGCCAAAATTGGGGACAGTTGAGAGGTTTGGATATTCCTAATTCTATAAAGTGATTTGCACATACCTCTTAACCGCTTAATGCAGGAAATCTGGACAAGGCCAAATATATTGGGGAACATACAAACAGTACTAAAAATTGCTCTTGTATAAACTTAAGACAGTTGATAGAATAACAGGTCTTGCTTTAGCATGCATTTTTCTGAAGATTACAATGTCTGAAACGCAATGCCTGTCATTATTTAGTGACTTCATTCCTAAATGATTTGCCAGAAAACCACAAATTTTATGAGGAACAAACCAAAAATAAGAAGCAAAAATCTATTCATTCTGCAAAAATTTGGACAGTTGAGAGGTATAGCTCAGCTGGGGCTGTCTGAGTTTGTTGCCCCCCCCTCACAAAATCATGGTCGAGTGGAGCCTCCCCCCTGCAGCCATTCCAATGTCCCATTCCTTGGTTATTTCGCCCCATTTACAATAAAAACTGTAATGTGGATACTGCTTTACTTCTGCGATGATTTGGATTTCATTTGAAAGTTTTATTTTGCATTTTACAGCACAAACACTAATAGATATCTGCTAAACAAAGCAATGCAGTCTCACAATGAAAATAGAATTCGCATTAAAACTTCTCTGTCCTTGAAACTCACATTTATTAAAACAGCATTGAAACCCACATTCAAAGAAAATACATTTTGCCATTGGCAGATAAAGATTAACTTTGGGCTCTTTTTAAATCATAGGCCCCTTGAACACGAAACATACATGTACTCTTTGAAACACCATCCTGAATATATTAAATTATATTCCACCTGTAACTCATTTACACGTGCACAGATCACCAGAGTGACACAGTCAGGTGAAAAATAACTTTTTGTACCTGTAAATCCATCATTATGTAGAATCACTATTTATCAGGCACAATACTGCAAGTAGCATACTGCAAGAAGCCTAAATATGTGGCTCAGTTGCAGTGCATAACAATACAACATACATCCTTTAGTTATACATATAAATTATAAATGCACACATAAAATATGATTCTGTATATCATAAGTGAGAATTAAACAGAAAACATAATAAATATCTCTTGATCAGATTCTCAAAACTGTACAATGGCCATATCCAAGAAAAAAACAATTATAAAAATGAAAGCTTGGCTTTAAATCCATTAACCAAAAACGGCACATCTTGAAAAAATGTAATGTTGATGAAAGTTGGTATAACAGCAGGAGAACCAGCATTAAAATTAGGAACCTATCCTCATGTAGGATGTCAGTAATACTCCGAGCCCTTAGGATGCAATTGTATAAGTGCAATAGACAAAAATACATTTTTATGTTAGTCATAAGATACTTTCTCATGCATATTTGCATTATATCAGTAACGTATCAATGTTTACATGACTTTATGTGACAAAGAAAGCAAGGATAATGCAAAGTAGACTGTGAAAAACAAGAAACTAAGAATGAGAGTCAGAAATGTGGTGTATATTACGCAAGTTAACCTACACAGAATGCAAGACTAAGGCAATTCAGAAATACATGATCTTTAAAATGTACTTACATAGGAATGCTGACAGACTATGCAAGTACATAGTTCTATTTAAATGATGAAAAATAAATAAATTCATAGCAACTCTAGTATAATATCATATAGGAGGCAATTACAGATAAAATTAAATGCTTTGTAAAAAAAAAGGAAATGTGGGTAAACAGTTGCAGCAAACAGGTAGATGAATACCCGTGTGTTTTAGATTAGACTCCTCCATACTTCGACATTACTGTAAAAAAAAAATTACATTGACAAGCTGAGTCCGGCACCTACCTCAGTTTAATAACTTGATTTGATGACAGCAGCTGCTCATAAGCAAGCCAACAAGGCAAACGCAAGCTGAAAAAAACCAAAGATAAGGAACCAACTTCAAGACAAGTTGAAACTTTCACCAACGATAGTCGAGACAGTCCGTAGCACAAGTAATCCATCCAAGTGAGTATAGTGTACTGCAGCTACAGGCTACTGATTGTTTCTCACTCTCTTTTTTGAGAAGAGAGTGAGAACCAATCAGTAGCAATCCAGCCGTCCACGTCACGTACGTGCCTGCCGACATGGCAGTCCGAACCCCCTTCTACTTACCGTGCGGTAAAATACCGCATAGACTTCTGGGCATCACATTGATGCCTTCTCTCATATCTGGACTGCTTGTAAAGCAGTCAGAATCATTGGTTTGCTAATTAAAATAAATAAATAAACAACGGAGCTCGATGAGCATGTGCAGTTGGAGTTCTGGGACTTTGCGAGTCAGTCGGACTTGCTTAGAGCACAATAAATACATCAAGTTGTCAAAAAAATTTAATACATGTTTTAATTTTTATTCACATGTAAATGTCCAAAACATGAATCTTTTTGCTGGGAGGGCTGCAGTCCTGCAGTCCGATGGCACGAGCCACCACACAAATGAAATTTAACTGACCTTAACATAATTTTTCCATAACTATGCATAATAAAATCTTTCTTCATCTGTTATTGGATTATCAGCCATGGATTTCTTTGGATCTTACAAAAGCTTTTGATTCTGTTTCCCACTAATGTGAATCATAATCAAATCTTAATTTTAGTTTTCCTTGTATATGACTGCAAACAACTGTTACTATTCTCTGCCTTTGTTAATTAATGGGCATGCAGTTCCCTGCCCTTCCATTAAATGTGGTATAAATCCTTGAAAAACAAGCGATGTCACACAAAGCCAGAGGATCAAAGAGATGAAAACGCACTTTATTCAGAAAAACAGAACAGCGTTTTTCACCCTTGTAGAAACAGGAGCTTCATCAGCATATAATTCAAAAAATTTTCTCATTTTTTAAAAAGGATTAGTAGGAAGCACTTAGTGATGTCACATCCTCCAAGAGGCAAACCCATTTAAAGGTACAAGTTACAGCAAACTATGTAAGTCTAGATGATGACCGCAAAAACGCAGGTCAAATCTAGCATGTAACAGTACCTATCTAAAGATAGTCTACTAGTATATAAGAATATAAATGTACACATATAACATTTAAAATAAGCGCCAAAATCGGCAAGTATAAAGACAACAATTTATATAAAAGGTGACAGATAACCCCTCATAAAACAAGGTATTACAGGCCAGTAAACCTAAATACTCCTGATTTTAAAATTTTTAAGACGGGAACATTCATTCAACCTAAGATGAAATATGGTAAAATCCAATTTCCCCATAATGGGAAAACAATCATATGTTTGATATTCAATATAACATCATCTAGTACATGTCCCTGATAAGTGCCTAACTGGACGAACAACAGTCCAGTCTAAGCACGACCTTAGTGGCACCTTTCCCCAAAGTAACTAATGTACTTGTTTTTATTTTTAATTTTTACTTTTTTTTTTTAAAAATAAAAACCATGCTTCAAAGTGCAAAATCAAAGGGTACCCTAGAATAAAGGGGCCCCTTATTTAATGTAATATCATCCAATAATTTGGACTGAGAAATTGACTGACCCTCCACCCAGTCACATCAAGAAACAATCCTGGAGCCACGTTACCTCAAGTAACTTTTATATTTTAAGATGGATGAGATGTTACAGTTATCGTTTAAACCTGGATAAGAGAAAGCATCCAGTTGTAACTGCCACTCCAACTCACAATTTTCTAACATTAAGGATTGGGGGCCACCTCTGATAGTTGGTTTAATATTATCAACTCCCATGAAAAGGAAGCTATGCCCCTCATTACTTGAAATGTGTTTGGAGAGAGCGTTGTCACTTCTTTTAGTCTTAATGGCGTACACGTGCTGGTAAATACGATCACAAAAACGTCTGTCCGTTTTTCCCACATAAAATGCGGGGCAACATTCACAGAAGGCAATGTATACAATAGATCTAGTGATGCAATTGATCTTGTGGTTGATAAAAAATTTCCTCCTGCCAATAGAAAACAAATTGCCTACCCTAAGGTATCTGCACCACTTACAACTGCCACAGGTAAATGTACCTTTATGTTTCACCATCGAATCAAGGCCTTTATTTCTTTGCAGTAATTCCTTTAGGTTGTTGCCCCTTTTATAGATAAACAGGGGAGTCAGGCCCAGTTTATGATTTAAACCAGGATGGGAAATAAAGGACCAATTTTTACGTATGATGGAACACAAATAACCGGAATTTAAATTAAAAGGGGAAATAAAAGCCATAGAAAAGTTAGGGCTAATATTGTAATGGAGGGGCATGTGGTCGGTGCTTGACTCCAATGAGCCATTCCCATTAACCCCAGAAATGGAATCTAAAGGGTCAAATGGCAAATCCTGCTCATCAGGTGATAATAATGGTAAATAAAACCCATTCAAGCGTTTGAAAGAGACCTCGTCTCTAAGATCGATGAGAAGATTGATGGGGTAACCTCTATTCAAAAACATGTCGACCAAAAAAAGACACTCTTTTTCAAAGGCAACGTCAGTGCTGCACATATGTGCCACCCTGACCAGCTGTCCCTTGACAATAGAGTGCTTTTGCTTCCAGGGATGACAACTTGTGAAATGCAAAAATGAATTGAAATATGTTGTCTTCCTGAAGATGGTAGAACAAAATCTTTGATTATCTAAGTCCTTTGTTAGTTGGACATCTAAATAATCAATCTCTAAACTTGAAAAATTATAGGTAAATTTCAAGAGTTCGGTAGAAGCATTCATATGGTCGACAAGTTTTGATGCAGCATCCTCATTTCCTTTAAAAAGTATAAAAATATCGTCCAGGAACCGGGTATATGTTCTTGAACATTCAATAAAGGGGGGATGGTTGAAGAGGTACTTCCTCTCCCAGTAGGCGACAAACAAATTGGCGACACTGCCACCACAAGGTGAGCCCATTGCTATGCCTTTCTTTTGGAGGTAATATTCCCCTTCAAAGAGAAAAAAGTTTGAAGAAAGGATGATGTCAAGAAGGAATGTGACCAAGTAGATGTCATTGTTCAAGGCCCCACATTCCTTAAGCATAAGCTCAATCCATTCCACCGCCTCTTCATGTGGGATTGAAGTATATAAATCGACCACATCAATGGTCAAAAAGTTGAGGTCTTTATCAAATTGAACATTGTTAATCAATGACAAAAACGACCACGAATCCTTACAAATTTGTGGAATGGATTTCAAATATTTACTGATAATACTATCAATGAAACGGGCACAAGGATGAGTGATCGAAGATCTTCCATCGATCAGGGCACGCATAGGTGGATCAGTGATGCTCTTATGCATTTTAGGGATCCCAAACATGACAGGAACCCTGGGGTAGGAAATATCGATAAAGTTATAAATATCGATATTAATCCTACCCTCAAGGTATAGGTCCCTAAAATATCCTTTTATTTTATTATAAGTGCCATTCATTTCATTTAATGAAGAGCTCTCATAGGCCGTTGAATCTAAAACTCGTAACATTCTAGACACATATTCAACTTGATCGAAAATGACCAACCCCCCTCCCTTGTCTGGTTTAATAACCCTTACTGCCATGCTACAAATCTTGTTTAAAGCCATGACTTGGTCAGGGGAGATATTCATATTATCCCCATTTCTACTACTAGTTTTGGCCAAGTGTCTAAAATCAAGTTCACAGGCTTTCTCAAATGTGTAGAGGCTAGGGTGCAAGGGGGGGTTAAAGGTGCTTGCTAACTTTAACTTAGATGACTCTCCAGGTGTTTCATTACTAAAAAGTACATTTAGATTTAACTTGCGGACAAACAGTTTTAAGCCAATTAATGTTTTAGCAAGGTTGAATTTGTGATCTGGGACAAAGTTCAGGCCTTTTGCCAGTAGTTCAATGAGCTCTTCCTCGATAGTGACATCAGTAAAGTTATAAATGTGGAAATCACCTTTGTGGTTCGACAATACCACGGGGGTTGGTTTCTCCCCCAGTGAGTCACCTATTGGCGGAATCAAGTGGTAGATCAATTCCATTTCCTGTTCCTCTGATGCCAGTTGCCCTTCTTCCCTAAAAAAGGCTTCTGGTGATTTGTGTTATTGTTCTTATTTAAGGATTTGATCCTATTGCTTCTTCTAGGACCTTGTTCGTGCCCTTCCCCATACCCGTCATTACTAGGGCCTACATCCGAGGAGGATTGACCAAAGGCTTCATTATCCATGTTGACCGATGTAAAATGGTTCCCATTAGAATTGGCAGAGATGGCAGCCTTTTTAGACAGGTTTGGGTAAGCCTAGTTGGACCGGTAAGCAAGCTTATCCCTTGAAAGCTTTTTAACCTTATTATCTTTTAATTTCGACAGTAAAGAATCAATACTAGAAAAGATTCGATTATAATCGAATTTATACCTGAAAAAATTGATGTCATCTTTGATTGTGTCATCAAGTTTAGAGGCTTCATCAAGCAAAGCTGTGATATGATTAGAATAATTCCTAATCATTAATTTGAGGAGTTCAGCCCCCTGTTTATTAAATAAGGTCTCAAGTTCAGACAAAAAATTACTGTCAAAGAATAAACCAGTGGGGGTGAAAGTACTACGCAGTCCTTTAGGGATAATCCTTTCGTTCAGGCACTGTTGAAAGTACGAGACCTCCAACTGGAGTTTCTTGATTTTTAACAATATAACATCAAGTGCCTTTAAGTTCAAAGAAATGTTGTCAAAAGAGTTACCTTGTCCAGATGCATCTGTCGCCGGTACGCCCACAGATGTAACATCATTGAAAGAAAAAGCAGATAAATTCTTTGCCCATTCGGGCATAGAGGCAGTACCAATAGGTGAGTCAGTGCTTCCGGACAGTTGTTGTAAACCAGGTTGAGGGGCACCATTGATACCAGTGCCTGTAGTAGCAACTCCATTCCTGTTAATGTTATCAGGAATATTATTGACAGAGGGATTGTACAAAGGAACATTCCCAAACGAAGGGCCATTGCCTTGCAAACCACCAAGAGAAGAATTGTAAGCACATGAAGGGCCGCCTGCACTGGCGGGGATCAAAAAGGCAGTGGCACAAGGTCGCTGAGCCTGTCCCGCTGGGATGTCACTGTAACCGGCTCCACAAGTTGGCCTGGTGCTTTCTGACATAGGAGGATGATGGTATAAATCCTTGATATGAATGTTAAATATATATCTCTAAATAGTCTTAACAAGCTCTAGAAAAAAAAGAAAAAGAAAACAACTACAGATTTAGAAGCAAGATCCCATCATTATAATTTTGGAATCACATGTATTCTGGGAGATTAAAAACAGACTCAAAAGTTAAAGTTTTCTGTGTAGAAACTTTGGGCTGAATGATTTAATAAATTTCATGCTTATAAATTAGTCAATGCACTCAGACTGACTTTACTAAAATCAAACAAACAAGAGTTATTCTTCTAGGCTGCTGTTCTCTGGTAGCTAATTATTAGGATTCACACCATTTGGTAGTGTCTAAATGAAGAGACCTCAGAAGTTTCTCACCAAGAAAATTCAAGGCCTTCAACACATGACCTAAACGGACAGATTGAAGGCCCTGTCACTTTACACTGTATCTTATAGGCTGCTGAGAAGTGACTTGTGCCTGGCCTACAGAGCAGTCTCGGACCCTGCTTTTATGGAAAGGCTGCATATCCGCAAGCTAAATGGGACAATATTCACTCGCTCTAGGGAACTTAACCTAATCTGAAACATTAACAGGACATGCTGGAGAGACAGATATGTCTCCCAGAGATTGCCACTCCTCTGGAACAAACTCCCATTTCACATAAAACAGAGCTCCTCAATGACACTATTTAAGTGTAACTTAGACAACTGGATATGAGACCATAAATTTACCCTTGGGTGTCACCCATGTCCCTCCTGGATAAGGGCAGTCAGTGCTGATCATAGACTCACACTGCAAATATAGACCATACAACTTGGTTAATAAGGGAACAAGGGTATAACATGGCTTGTCTAATAAAGACCCATGGCCAACAGCCTAGTAACTTCATATGAGCCTACATGCATGCTGTTTATTTGTATAAGCAAGAGTCAATGCCAGCAGTTTGTCTTTACCAGACAGTGTTTGTCAGCTGAATTGAAAGCCATATACAGAAATTTAGTGATTTACTGAAGACTTTTTCTTTGGCATCTGACACAGGAGAAAGAAATGAAGGGACTGAAAACTTTTGACCTAATACAGAATTGCATATACTATTAATGCAAGAGTAGGTCCCAGGCACTGGACTGCTAAGAGTGCAACACACTTATTGTGTTTAGCTTGCCTTTTCATTTTAGCTTCTTAAAGTTGCTGATTATAGACATTATAGCCTGCTCAGTAATAGTTAAGGGAATGTGAATGTTATTTTTGCATTAATACTCTGTTTTTTTATGCAACATGACTAAAATCTGTTAACTAAATATTAATAGTGTTATCATGCTATCAAGAGAATAAATTTATTCAGATGTTCTTTCTGTTGTTGCATTCCTTGCCATCTCCTCATGCCTGCTGACCAATAAAGCCTTCGCTATGATAATCCACCAGTGTGGCCATCATTCAGGCAGCCATAAAGTATGGACGTTTTGCTTTAAGCCCTGATCAGTTTCACTGCATATGTCCTAAGTACCTAATGGATAGACTTTTAAAGGGTGGATCATGGTGAAGTCACTTGCTTCCATGGAAGACATTCCTACATGCAGCTCCACCCCTTACAAGAAGACACCTCTAATCTGATGTAAGATTTCTACCAGATATCACTGACAAAATGTGCACTATAGAGAAACATGTTCCTCATACTTCCACAGGGGGGGTTAAGTGGGCACACATGCCCCTTCATTCCTCTCCTTGGCACCTCTAGCCCCAATGCCACCAACTGAAGCTTGATCATCTGGTTTGTAATCAGAAATCCTACTATCTACACCACATAGCTGGCTTATTCAAATATGTAGAGCTCATCACACCTTGTGTGACCTGTCTACAAGAAACTCATTTAACTAATAAAGGAATTTATATTATTGAGTCTCACAGAACATCTAGAAATATGCAAAGTTGTTCTTTAGCAAGTCTGTAGAAGTTGCATTTTGATACATACCAGTAGCTATAGAAGGCATGATTATGTTATCTGAGATTCAAACACTCAGAAGTGTATTCATTTGTGTATTAGCATCTGTGTCTGTTTTGAATTGTGTTGATCTATAATAAAGTTAATTGTTTAATGTATTAAGGTACTAATAATGACACACTAACAGGTGATTTTAATGTAATACTTAATCACACTGATGAGGAGATGGCAAGGAAGGCAACAACAGACACTGGCGACCTTCAAACACTGGACCCCACACAGTTTGGGTTTGTGAAGGGCTGATCTTGTCTCGTGAACCTGACTGACTTCTTCGAATCAGTCTCCAGAGCCATGGACAAGGGTAAGGTTGTCCACACAGCCTATCTGGACCGCGCCAAGGCTTCTGACACCATCCCTCACTCTGGAATCATAGATAAACTTAGTAAGCTAGGCATTAATCCCTACATCACTCGATGGGTTGCCAACTGGCTTATTGACAGAACCCACACTGTAAAAGTAGCCGACTCCAAATCCAGCTCCAGACAAGTGACAAGTGGAGTACCTCAGGGTTCAGTCCTGGGGCCGCTCTTGTTTGTCATCTGCTTCTCTGAAGTCCAGGCTAATACTAAGGGACTCTGGCTAACACAGTTCGCAGATGACTGCAAACTGGGAGCCATTACTGAATCCCCAAATTATGTGGATATTCTACAAAAGGGCCTTACAGAAACAGATGCTTGGTGCCAGAGCCATGGGCTCAAGCTCAGTGCCAGGAAATGTATAGTTATCCCCTTTGGGAAAAAACATGTACCCATGAATTACCACATAGGTGGCAGTACACTAAACACCAAAGTGTGATAAGTGACTTAGGGACACAGGTGGACAGTGGTTTCACCTTCGATAACCACATCGCCACAACAGTCAGGAAATCCTTCTATGTGCCACACCTCATCACTAAGGGCTTTTCATCCAGATAAAAGGAGGTCATTGTCCCACTGTACTCATCCCTCATTAGACCCATTATAGAATACAATGCCCCATTTGGTATGCACCTCTTAAGTCATCTGCAACAACTGGAAAGGTCCCAGAAATACCTCATTAAAAGAATCACAGGCCTAAAGCAGATGCCCTGTGCTGACCGTCTAAAAAAACTTTACCTATACTCTGTCGCATATCGTCTACTCAGAGGCGATCTCTGCTTAACATACAAGGCCATGTCAAACCCAGAGCTGTTGGACATGCTACACTTAAAGAAATCCTAATCCCTCAGAGAAATACACTCCAGGAATCTAAACCTTGTCATCACAATGAAAAAACATGCTAGAGGGATAGGTTTCTGACCCAGAGACTCCCCAGACTCTGGAATAGACTGCCCATACATGTCAAGCAGAGCGCCTCCTTGGCCCTCTTCAAAAGGAAGCTTGATGATTGGATGGGAGATAGGAAATTCACCCCGGGGATCACGTCAGTTGCCCTGCTAGACAGGGGTCCAGGGAAGTAAATACTGTGGGAAAAAAAAAGCCAGGGAAATGTTATGGCTAGGCTTGTATGGGCCCTAGGGCCGATAGCCTAGTACCAATCTATGAACCTATGAAGTGGACAAATCAAAGTTTTGCAGTTCTATAACACTAATTAACATTCATTTCTTTTCTTGCATATTTCTTGATTTTCAAAGTACTTCCAAATACAATACATATATGAAGACCTCACATAGTGTGATATTATTCTGTTACAGTTATATTATTCATTCAATCGTAACTAAAAGGAGACACTGGAAACTAAAACTAAAATTATTCACACTATGTAAAAAGTGTCTTATTTTTTAATTTTGACCTATTCTTTCGGGTTCCTGTCAGAAGAACGAAGACGCATTATGTCAAATGTGTCTTCGTCGAACTGTAAATGTCGAAAACGCAAAATGAAGTGTTTTTTAAGCAAATTCTTTCCCTGGGAAAGAAGTCACTTGGCCGCTTCCATCACTTTGCCATTTTCAACACTGTAGTGCGATCTCGGAGATGGTATATTTAAGTGGGGGGTGTGTGTTTTTTTTTTTTTGGAACAGCAAATTTTTTCCCTGGGAAAAAATTTGCTGTTCTGGCTGTTCGCTCTTTTTTGTTTTCGTTCTTTTGTGGTCGATATAACAGCGTTCGATCTTTTGATCATTCGCTGTTATAACATAGACCCTATTTTTCTTCAGTCTAATAGTGAATTTTATCAACTACACTAGTTATATTATTCGATTTATAATTTAATTCCCTTTCACATGATGTCTTTCCATATTTTTCTAACAATTCAACTAAATTTATAGTCCTCCTTTGATCTACTTCTGATTAAGTTTATTTCTTTTTCATACATCATTGTAAGTTCATGAATTCTGAAAAAGGAGGTGAAACTGATTTTTTCAATTTTTTATGATTATTTTACTGTCCACTATACATCATAAGAGAGGCAGGTGCTTCTTGGCTATACATTTCATTTATTGACTTATGCTTCTATTTATAAACTGGTTAAGTTAAATTCACATTAATAGAAATTAAAACTATTTTTTCTAGAATTTATTTTATTTTTATGTATCAAAACTGTACAAGTTAGTTATAAAATGGGCATATTGTCTCAGATGCTATCTGATCCCTCGCCATTATTTGATTTTATCATCATTTAAATTTGCATGAAAATTAGTAACAGTGTCACTAGTGATTTTAGGTAAGCAGTTTGATCTCATCTAGAATACTGTAGATAAAAAATCAACCACTTCACTTCTCCACCCATTAGAAGAGGCACTTTTATGGCATATGTTTTATCTCTCTCTCTTTCTATTTATATACATACATATATATATATAAAATTTTTTAACAATCCAGTTGGCAGTGGGCCTTTACTAGTTTTGTTGTTCTTCTGGATTTTCCCAGTTAGGGGTTGCCATAGTGGAACTCCAGTCCGCTAGTGATTAGCAGTAGATTTTAACGGTGCAGAGGTGCCAGCCCGACACCCAACCTTCAACAAAGACACACTTATTCCCACATGTCTTTCGGACACCACTCAACTGTGGGGAGGACATGCAGACTCACACAGAAGGCACTCCAGCCGAGATTCGAATGGGAGAACCTCTTGCTGTGAGGCGACAACGCTACCGCTGCACCACCGCGGCTTAGACAGTGGGCCTTTACTAGTATGGCTTACTTAATTAAAGTGATTGTTTGTTAAACAGGAAACCCTAGGTTTTCAAATCTTAGTGGTGCATCTCTGTAGAATGGAACCTTTGGCTAACCAAGTTTATAAATGACTATAAATTAGTTGCAATTCTTAAATCCCCCATGATGCCCATATTCCTCTGTAAGTTATAGCTCAAACCAATGCTTCATGTGTTCTCCATGGGCTCACCTTAAATTTCAACTGGAACATCCCTAAGATGTTTCTGAAACTGTTTTGTATAGCTGGAACCTAAAGACTAATACATTTTTTTTTCAGAAGTAGCATTTTCTTCAGACTTTTACTCTGCTTTTTCAATTCTTTCTTTTGAAAAAAAGTTAACATTCAACACAATTTAATTTTAGAAGAAATCTATGGGAGGCATTTAATTTGTGGCTCTTTTTATACTTGCTTGTAATATGTGCTCCCTCTCCCGCACACGCATGCATGTGTCTGTGTGTGTGTGTGTGTGTGTGTGTGTGTGCGTGTGTGTGTGTGTGTGTGTGTGTGTGTGTGTGTGTGTGCATGTGTGCGTGTGTGTGTGTGTGTGTGTGTGTGTGTGTGTGTGTGTGTGTGTGTGTGTGTGTGTGTGTGTGTGTGTGTGAGAGCATGTATTTGCATAGGTACATAGGTAAGTACTTGGCTAGATACCCTTGTGGGCCATTTAAACTTAGCAAATTTCCCTTTTTGTGCATGAATTAACCTATCCCATTTGAATAGAGATAGGCCTTATGCATCCTATGGTTAATAATTATATAGTACTCCTAATGAGAATAACTGGGATCATACCATATATAATTTGAGGGGAACCATGTATAGGATAAATCATTTAGGATCTGGCTCTGTCCATTACTAGTACAGGGGGCAGTCTTGGGATAAATTTTCTATTTTCTATCCATAGATCCAAGTTGCACTTAATATGGACAGGGATAAGCTTTGTTTAATGTAGATGGGAACTCTATTCCAGAGCAGAGCTATCCACTGTGAGATATACCTGTTCCTCAAGACTATTCTGTTATTGTTGCAGAAGAGGTTTATATCCCTAGACCATGTATTTGTGATGTCATTTGAGCTGCTGATGTACAGTAAACCCATCAGTACTGGGTCAGAAGATGCCTTGTATGCCAGTCACAGATCACCCCTTAGCAGTCTGTAGGATACCAAGTATAGTGACAGCGATATGAGTCAGTCCATGTAGGACATGCTGATTAGGCCTCGTATCCTTTTACTAAGGTATCTCTGTGGGTGTTCCAGTTTTTGCATGTTTCTGCACATGCCAGAGGGGCATTATATTCAATGACTGGCCGTATGAGGGCAATGACATCCCTAGATCTAGACAAAATGCATTTGTTTATAAGCTGTGCAATATAGAAGGACTTTCTTACAAAAATGAACACATGATGATCAAAAGTTAGGTTACTATCCGCATAAGGTCCCAAATCCCAAACAACCGTGTCAAGTCTTAGGGGCTTATTGTTAATATGGTAGGTCTTTGGGGTAGATGGCTTACCAAAGGATAAAATAATGCATTTTTGGCACCGGTTATTTATTTGGGACAAACCTTGCTGCAGGATGGGTAAGTTATTTGGGTTGGTCATCTGCAAACTTAGCCAGAAAACTACTAGTCCATAAAGATCAGTTGCCTGTTTAGTTTACCTGTGTGCTGCAAATAGCTCTTATGTAGTTGTCCTCCCCTACGTGCTGCTCCATACTTTATCCATCATAGTCATCTTTGAATTCTTCCATTCATTTGCGCTGTGCCAATTTGTGAAACAATAATTCCCAATCCAGTTAAACTATTTCTATGAAATATTTTTTAGGTTCATTCTGTCTCTGCCTTTCCTTCTAGTATTCAGTCCTGGTTCAGCTCTGTCCTTATTCTTTCATTTCAGCTCTCCACCTTGTCTCCAGACAGTGAAATCTATTTTTTTTATATCTCTTATTTCTTTTTGCTCATTGCTGTTCTCATATCCCAACTTCTGCATTACCTCTGCACATTTTGCTCATTCAAGCCTAAGCTTTCCTCACCTACGTGCAGAAGTTATCATATCAGTTTCCTCCAGACAAGAAGAATGGACTCCACGTTTCTGAAAGACACTCCTTTCTCTACGTATCTAGGCATCTTTTTGGCTTCACCATTCCCCATTCACATTGCACAGAATGAATCATCTACACTGACTGTAACCACATCATAGTTTTCCTCACTAGAGATGTCATATAACAACATGATTTTCTTCATTAGTCCCATGTCTCCAGGTATGTAAGCTTTCCACTGTATTTTTCCTTAAGTGTAATACCCACCACATCTTTCCATTAAATCTGATATGCCATGTATCTAACCAATCCTTAAAGCCATGCCAGGTTGTAATAGAATCTGGTACCCTCCATCTGTTAATCAGTCTTGGTGTTATTTGAGCAAGACAATTTCATCTCTGTCATTAATATAACATCTACTGAAAAGATATTACACAGCACTGATTATAACAGTGAATCTGGCATCACTCCACTGGTTAGTGGCCTTTCTGTAAACAAATAATTCACCTAAGTGCTGCTGATTGACTGTAGAATACCAGACAGGATCCTTTTTGCCTCAGTAGTTTGAGCCCTGTTCATAAGCTTTTTGTTAACCTCTCCAGACTTCTTTCATATACACAGTGTCAAAAGCTTTACTGAAGTTAAGGTATATGATGTCCACAGAACTTGTATTGTCCATTTCAGAGGTGACTGAGCCATTTAAATGGATGATTACCATAACCTCTACTGTGTAAAGTCATGCAACATGACATCTCTAAAAAATTGGCATCCATAAATTCCATCAGTCTGTCACACAGAATCTTTTCCTAATCTTCCCAGGGATGGTGTGACACATTCTTAGATTATCCTTCATACAATCATTACCTTCTTGCAGTACTGTAGCACCACATTAGTTTCTGAAGAGAAGCTTAAACACTTGCAGTTTTTCATCAAATAACCATTGTCAGCTCTTACACCTTGTACCGCATCTCCTTGAAATCATTGGATTTTGTTCAATAAATATTCCCTCAAGACTTTCATTTATACCTTATCTATAATTATCTTTCCTTCCAATTATGCTTGTCACTTCACTGCAAATGCAGATATGCTGCAGAATTCTTTTAGTACTTATATCTACCCCTCCTAACACAATGCTATGACAATTCTTCTTATAGTCTTTAACTTATTTGTATAACCTGTTTTTAAAGTCCCCTTATCATATCTGACTGCCTTTTCTGAGCCAGTACTGGACAATCAGTTCATTGCTGTTTTCTAAGTGTCCCCATAAGCCTATTTCTCATTCTCTTTCCTACTTCTCATACTATATACCTTCGTACTTTTGCTAATCAGCGTCATCTTTAACAAGGTCAGTTGCCTTCTCCCCATGAGTTTTTCACCCAGTATAATGTCCACCCTCTTCTTACCTTCTTCCTTGATGCATACCCCCCACACACACACACACACACATACAGCTTTTACAGTATTGTTACCTCCTAACATTGCTTTATATTCTTTATTGCCGTTTCCTAACTGACTGAGTTCAACCTTCCTGTATTCCCTGACTGGTTATTTTCAGGAATGGCCCAATGATGGTGAGCCATTCTTGGAATGATCATTGTTGCTTGGTGACTTTCTCATCTTTACCTATGTTACTCCAGTTTGCACTGTAAAATGCTAGCATATTGAGGTCTATTATGACTACACTTCCCATGATCCATCTGCTAGTCCTACTTCTGTGCTTTCATCATTCTTTTTTCATGTATTTGATGATACCTATACCAGCTTGGAAATCCTTTGCTTTTGTCTGTCATGTCAAGGCAAATATTTCAGTCTGTCATTCCTTGTCTTCCACAGTGCATTTTATGACATCCTTTTTTTTTTGCCTTTCCTGTCCCTTCTATGCATCCTAAATTTTGGCAACACTACATATCACTCCATGTTTCTGTTCTTCAAGTGGTGTCAACTCCTTCTGTGAGTACCACATGACTATTTTACCCAGATTTCTGACATTGTGGAGAATTCAGTTCTTGCCATAGTTCATAGGTTCATAGGTAGGTACTAGGCTATCGGCCCTTGGGCTTATACAAGCCTAGCCAAAAAGGTACACTGGCTTTCTCCACCCAAGAAAATTATTTTTTGTGCCCCTGTCGAGCAGAGCCACAGAGGTGATCCCCGGGGTAAATTTCCTATTTCCCATCCAATCATCAAGATTTTTTTTGAAGAGTGCTAATGAGGACCTTTGTTTGATATAGATAGGTAGTTTGTTCCAGAGTATGGGAAGTCTCTAGGACAGGAATCTATCCCTCCAGCATGTTCTGTTTATTGTGGTGACACGGTTTATGTCCCTAGAGCAAGTAGCTCTGAGGGACTGGGATTTCTTTAAGTGGAGCATGTCCAACAGCTCTGGATTTGACATAGCTTTGTATGTTAGGTAGAGATCACCTCTGAGTAGGCGATGTACAATGGAGTAAAGCTGTAGTTTTTTGAGACGGTCTGCATAGGGCATCTGTTTGAGACCAGTAATCCTCTTTGTGAGGTATTTCTGCAGCCTTTCCAGTTGTTGTAGATGTCTTGTGAGCTACATACCAAAAGGGGTGTTGTATTCTATAATGGGTCTAAAGAGTGATGAGTAGAGGGGAACAATGACCTCTTTTTTTATGGATAAGAAACCTTTTGTGATGAGGTGTGCCACGTAGAAGGATTTCCTGACCACTGTGGCAATGTGATTATCAAAGGAGAGACTACTGTCCACCTGTGTCCCAAGGTCTCTTATCACAGTTTTGGTGTTAAGTAGACTACCAACTATGTGGTAGCTCATGGGTACAGAGTTTTTACCAAAGGGGATGACAATGCACTTTTTGGCATTGAGCTTGAGGCCATGGCTTTGACACCAGGCATCTGTCTCAGTGAGGTCCTTTTGTAGGATGTCCACATTATTAGGAGTTCCGATTATGGCTCCTAGTTTGCAGTCATCTGCAAAATTCATTAGCCAAAGACCTTCTGTGTTAGCCTGTACTTCAGAAAAGTAGATACCAAACAGGAGAGGACCCAGGACTGAACCCTGTGGTACTCCACTTGTCACTAGTCTGAAGTTGGATTTGCAGTCTGCTACTTTCACAGTGTGGGTTCTGTCAGTGAGCCAGGTGGCAACCCATCTTGTGACAGAGGGATTTATACCTAGTTTAATGAATTTATCTATAATTCCAGAGTGGGGGATAGTGTTAAAAGCCTTGGCAAGATCTAGACAGGCTGTGTGGACCACCTTATCCTCGTCTAAGGGTTTGGTGACTGCTTCAGAGAAGTCTATCAGGTTTAGGAGACCTGCTCTGCCTTTTACAAACCCCAACTGGGTGGGGTCCAGAGTTTGGAGATTACCAATGTCTTTGTTTATAATTTCCATGATGATATGTTCCATGGCCTTGCAGACCAGGCTCGTTAGGCTAATGGGGTGGTAGTTCACAGAGTCCGTGGTGGCTCCCCCTTTGTGTATTGGGATAACCGTCACTGTGCGCCATTCATTGAGCACAAAGCCTGAGGTGAGGCTATGATTGAACATGGTGCTTAGGTGGGGTGCCAGTTCATTCTGTAGTTCCTGTAGAACACAGCCTGGGATGTTGTCAGGTCCCATGGATGATGTGTTCTTGGCTTTGGAGAGTGTGGTTTTTACCTGTGCAGCCGTGATTACAGGAACTTTGCATTCTTCTGGTATAGAGATGGGCCCTTTAGGGGGTGGGGGGGGGGTAAAGTTAGCACTGAACCTATCTGCCAGAATGCTGGCAATATCTGTTGGTTCTGTATATGTAGTGCCATTGTGCTGTAACTCAAAGCAGATCTGAGTGTTGCCATTGAGATTCTTGACATAGCTATAGAATTACTTTGTGGTTGTCTTTAGAATCAGTGGCGATTTTGTTTTCATAACTACCTTTGGAGGATTTTATGAGGGATCTCAGCTTCTTACTGAGGCTGACCAGGGAGTTCTTCCAGTCATGGGACTTTACTCTTTTTTGCAACAGTTTCTTTCTTCTGTTGTAGAGTTTGTTTATGGCAGAGCACCACCAGATTGGCTTCCTTTTTTTTGGAGTATAGCATCTTGGTTCTGTTAGGAATAGCATGATCCATACACTCATGTAAGTGCTTATAAAGTGCATTTGTGTAGGATTCAGCAGTCGTACCTCTATTGTCTGTCTGCATGGGTGTTGTGAAGTTTGCCACTTCTGTCTTAAGAAGCGTGAAGTTGGCTTTGGAGAAATTTTTTATGGTGGCTTCCCTAATGGGAGGTGGGGGCGGGATGTGGATATCTAGGCTGATTAGCTTGTGGTCGGATCTGACCAACAAGGAATTGACCTCTGGTGTGGAACACCGGTCGCCCATGTTGGTAATGACCAAGTCTAGGATATTGCTGCCCCTGGTGGGGGTGTGGATAAGTTGATCCAAGGCACTGGAATTTTATGAATTCCAGAAAACTTTGAGCAGAAGAGTTGGTACATGAGTAGTTTTCCCAGTTAATGGTGGGGTAGTTGAAATCACCCATTATTAGGGTGTTGGGTTGTTCCCTAATATTTTCCAGTGTACCAAGAAATGAGGAGTGGTAATCCTTGGGCATGATAGGGGATCTGTAGCAAGTTACAATTTGGATTGCGGTCTTGCCCAGAGTTAGTTGCACTTGGATAATTTCGGATGCATTATGTTAAGCAACTAGCCTGGAGATGTGGATATCCTTAATGAATATTGACACACCTCCACCTTTAGTGTTTCAGTCCAGGTTAGGTGGCTGAAAGGTGTGGAATGAATTATGGCCTGGTAATGCAGGGGTGCTCTCTGATGCCTTGAACCAGGTCTCTGTCACTGCACAGATGTCGATGTTCTCCGTTTTAAGGAGTGCCTCGAGTGAATGCATTTTGAGGTTTAGACTTCTAGCATTGAGTAGCATTACCCTCAGATTTTGCTTGCTTGTACCTGTTACGGTGGTGAATTTGTCATTTGAACCTTGCCTAAAAAAGGCACTATAAGGGTGGCAAGAGCCTTAGCCAGTATCTGGAATCGCAAGGGCAACAGGTGCAGGCCATCTCTGGCAAAGCATCGTGGTCTGTCAATCATGTCATCCCAGGCAGACAGATACTGGATCCCCTTAGAATGACACCAGAAGCTTAGTTAGTTTCCTTCATTGTTACATTTTGACTATATTCTCCTAGTCTTCTTCTGTACTACAGCAGAGAGTTGATTACCTGAACATCACTTATCTGAAATGTCAATTATCCAAACCAGCCGTCCAATTAAAGTTTTTGGGTAGGAAAAGTCATAAAGTCTGAATATGTAAACATTATACATATTCGCCTGAAAATGTTTTTTGAGCTTCCAGCCAGCTTGTATGGGAAAAATATTCTTTATTGTCCACTGGAATCACTGAATGGTTGAAAAGATATTCCTGCAGGCAGAAAAAAACAAGATTTTAGATTTTTTTTTTTATCCGGTTCAATTATATTTATTTATTTTATTTATTTATTTTTATTTACATTTGTTGACTGGGAGTGTCCGACTGGACGTAAGTCCATTTTCAGTGGAGGCCCGGGGAGAAAAGCTCCACAGTTAAAATAAACAGACAGTAGTTACATTGGATTACATAGCAATTAACAGTTTAACATAGCAATTACTTACAACATATTTACAGATGAAGAACTTAGTACATCAGTAGACAACTAAAATCTTTGTCTGTGAAGTACATAACAGACATTAACAAATGTTACAATAAGAAGTTCCTGCTGTATAATAAGTATTAGGTTTATGAGCATATGAGCTTGCTATAATCAAGGTAGTTAGTGGAGTGGAAAGAAAGGTAGTGATTGGATGGGGTGGGTGATATTAGAGTGGGAGTTGCAAGGGCACAGCCAGCATGTTTTTAGGTGCGCTTTTAGTAAAGTTTTGAAGTGGGTGAATGATGGTACGGAGGTAATTGTGGGTGGAAGGGAGTTCCATAATTTGGCTATGGTGCAAGAGAATAGTGCTTCACCAGCAGAGTTATTGGCTTTAGTGATCTGCAAGTGATTTTTGTTTGCTGGATCTTAGTGGTCTGGTGGTGCGATAGGGTTGGAGTAGATTCTGGAGTGATGGGACATTTAGTGGATGGTTTACTAGTTTGTGGGCGAGTGAGAGTTGATACCACTGAAGGAGGTGAGGGAGTTCAAGCCAGCCCAGTTGAGCAAGTGAGAGACAGTGGTGACTATGGTAGGATGCCCCTGTGGCGAATTTGGCGATTTTGTTGTAGCAGGTCTCTAGCTTGTTTAGATCACATTGCCTTAGGTTGGTATATATTGTAGATGCATAAAGTAGGGTGGAAATAAGGTGGGAATTTGCTATTGAAATCTTTGCTGCTTTGGTGAGAAATTGCTTATTTCTGTATAACACTCCTAGTTTTTTGTGGACTTTTTTTATGGTCATGGATATGTGAATGTCAAATTTTAGTTTATTGTCTATTTCCACTCCTAGCAATTTGGTGTGTTCAGTTGGGTATATAGTGGTGTTGTTTATGAGCATCTGAGCTTGCTATAATCAAGGTGGTTAGTGGAGTGGAAAGAAAGGTAGTGGTTGGATGGGGTGGGTGATATTAGAGTGGGTGTTGCAAGGGCATAGCCAGCATGTTTTTAGGTGCGCTTTTAGTAAAGTTTTGAAGTGGGTGCATGATGGTATGGAGGTAATTGTGGGTGGAAGGGAGTTCCATAATTTGGCTATGGTGCAAGAATAGTGCTTCACCAGCAGAGTTATTGGCTTTAGTGATCTGCAAGTGATTTTTGTTGCTGGATCTTAGTGGTCTGGTGGTGCGATAGGGTTGGAGTAGATTCTGGAGTGATGGGACATTTAGTGGATGGTTTACTAGTTTGTGGGCGAGTGAGAGTTGATACCACTGAAGGAGGTTAGGGAGTTCAAGCCAGCCCAGTTCAGCAAGTGAGAGACAGTGGTGACTATGGTAGGATGCCCCTGTGGTGAATTTGGTGATTTTGTTGTAGCAGGTCTCTAGCTTGTTTAGAACGCATTGCCTTAGGTTAGTTTATATTGGAGAGGCATAAAGTAGGGTGGAAATAAGGTGGGAATTTGCTATTGAAATCTTTGCTGCTTTGGTGAGAAATTGCTTATTTCTGTATAACGCTCCTAGTTTTTTGTGGACTTTTTTTATGGTCATGGATCTGTGAATGTCAAATTTTAGTTTATTGTCTATTTCCACTCGTAGAAATTTGGTGTGTTCAGTTGGGTATATAGTGGTGTTGTCTTTTGCTGTGATGTTAAAGTGAGAGCTGTTTTGAGTATGTTTGGTGGGTTGGAAGATGAGTAGTTTAGTTTTGTTTGGGTTGAGTATTAAGTGGGCATCGGATAACCAACTTTCAACAGAGGAAAAGGCTTCCTGTGTGACTTTTTGCAGTTTGGGTAGGGACTGGGCTGAGCAGATGATGGTTGAGTCATCTGCGTATTGTATGAGTGTGCCATGTTTGGTGGCAGAGGCTAGATTATTGGTGTAAACAGAGAAGAGTAGGGGTCCAAGGCTGGATCCTTGGGGAACCCCTATGGAGACAGGTAGTTGGGGAAATATGTAATTCTGCCATACAACGGATTGTTGACGGTCAGACAGGTAACTCTGAAACCAGTTGGAAACTTATTGCGAGAAGGATAGGTTATTGAGGACAGAGATAAGTTGTTTGTGTGGGACCATGTCAAATGCTTTAGATAGGTCTAGGAAAGTAGCAGAGGAGAGATAGCCATTGTTTTTATGCTGAAGGATAGTGTTATTAAAGGAGAGTAAGGCAGTGGTGGTGCTATGGTTTAGTTAGAAGCCATGCTTAGTACTGGAAAGGAGGTTGTTAGTAAGGAGGTAGTCTGAGACCTGAGAATGTATGCATCTCTCTAGTATTTTGGAGAGTGGACAGAGGATAGCTATGGGGCGATAATTGGTTAGTTCTGTGGAGAGTCTGCCTTTGTGGAGAGGAATTATATATGATACTTTCCACAGTGTGGGAATATAAATTTCTGACAGAGATCGGTTAATCAAGATGGAAACTGGGTAGGCCAGAGCATCAGCTGCGATTTGTAGGTATTCACTAGGGAGGTTGTCTGCTGCTAATATGGTGGGTTTAAGTTTAGTTAAGAGTTTTTTTATGTTGGGGGTAGGTACAGGAGAAAAAGAGAAGGCAGTGGGGATATTACTAGTTGAAGGTGTGGGTTGGAGGGGAGGGGAGGGGGGTTGTGTTGTTTAGCTAGTGATAGTATGGTTTGGCTGAAGTGTGTGTTGAATGAGGTAACAATATTTTCTGAGGAGTGAGGGATGTTAGGAGGAGGGGTACTGACTTTACCTGGGTGGAAGATGGAGTTTATGGAGGACCAGAACTGTTTGGGGCTGTGTTGTGAAGAGTCTAGGGCAGACTGGTAGTATTGGAATTTGTCCTGTTTTATTAGCTTTTTGACTCTATTGCATAGTTCTAGGAATTTCTGTCTAGTTGAGGGTGTTTTGGTTTTGTGCCAGTGCTCCCAGGCTTTATCCCTGTTTTTCATTTCTGACTTAGTGGTTTTCTGTAGCCATGGGGAGGGTTGTGCTTTGGTTCTGGAAAATCTTATGGGGGCATGGTAATTAAGGATGCTCAGGAAGGTAGTATTAAAAAATTCAGCTGCAATTCAATAAACAAATTCAATATGTTTGATTATCCAAACAGTCTGAACTATACTAGGCCCCAATTAGTTCAGATCATCGACTGTCTACTGTAGTAGACCCTTTCTGTACCTTCCTTAATGATATTTTTCTTCTAATCCTTTGTTTACTCTAAAGAGATTCATTTTAATACATTTTCAGTCCATCTGAGAATGTCCTTTTCATCTGCATTTCAATACAGTCGTTTTACAGTGTAAAACATTTAATTCTCTCAGCCACATAGTCTTCTTGCATATAGTACAAATCCTTAAATCACTCCTTGAGTTCTGTATCTCTGCTCTTGTTTTTTACTTGCACAGCAACAGTAGCACTTCTGGCAATACAGCTGAACTGTCTGCCTTCCCACAATGCTCTATTGTTCTGTGTATCAACTACCAGACAATGTGTTCCAACATGTGTACAAATACAGTATAATTTATTCCACAAAAATCCAAATCCTGTCAATAGAGTTAATTTGACTGTGCCCAATAAGAGAATTTGCAGGATTCCTGCTCAAACTAACTCTTCACCTTAATTTCATCACCAAGTATATTATAATCTCTGTATGTAAGAATAATAGGTGCTTGATTAGCTGACTTTTTTTCCATGACTCCTCTGGTTACTTATTTATGTTTTGTTGTCTGGGTTGCTCAGCTGAGTAGAGCTTATTTTCAGTGGAGGTTTAGGAGGAAAATCTGCAAAGGGAAAAGCATATGGATTTCTTTGAAAAAATGTAGAAATGGAGAAGAAATTGTTGTACTTAATTAGCATTGAGTGGACGCTGACTTGTGGCAGTCCTATGGATAGTTTTCCTAAATTGTTCTGTCTTCATTCAGATTACTAATCACTGATAGAGGGGCACTCATTTCTGTATTTTTGTATCAGTGTGTTGCATTGCTGTTTTCCCCCTTTTACACAGACCTTTGACCTTGCCAAGCATTATGTCTTTTTTTTCTACTGATATTTTGCTTCACATGATGATTACAAGCCATGAAAGTCTTACTGTCACATTAGATACTTGTGTTTTATATCCTCAATTATCATTTGATTTGTCTTTTAGAATCTATAGTATATACAGTGTTTTTCACCAACTCAGTAATTCAAAGGCATTAATGTTCTTCGTGTCTTATTTCTTCTAAGTCCCAGTTTTGATGTTATTCAAGACACCCCGACTTGGACAAATCAAATCCTTGTATGCAAAGATTAATCTCTGCATTTGAAGGTCTTATTTAAAATTTTCATATTCATTCTGCAAAGAGTGTTTTCATGTTGGATTTTTTGACCACTTGTCATTTCATTGTTAGTTACTGATTCAAGCAGGCTGAAGCTGTCTACCATTTCTGTTTTTTCTTCATAAGTTAATTGTCTTGTGATTAAATTGTTTATATTGACAAGCAAATATTTTAGATCATTGTTATATTCAACCAGTAATTTTGTATATTCCTCCGGTTTCACATACTTCAACTTTCTTCATATAGTTCTTAGAAGGGGGCTTGACAAGCCCGATTTGAGTACTAGAGTAAAATAAGACCTATGCAGTATAATGTAATGTAAAATTTGTTTGGACTTGCTGGTCAGTTTAAAAAATCCAGTCAATAAACTGTAGAGAGCTTTCAAGGTAGATACCTGGGAACACTGGGGAGCTCTCGTAGAAAGAGTACAGGAGGGATGTTAAAGGGTATTCCATGCAGAACAGGCAGTAAGACAGCATGGACAGTAAGGAGAATTGCGGGTGAGGGAAACGGAAGTGAGAAGGTTGCAAACAGGAAGGTCAGTATCATGGGGCAGAAAATTAAACAAGTAAAAGCCAATGCGGCAACAGAAAATAACATTTTAGTAAATAAAGATCTACTTGTCAAGGTGATTAAGAGTCTTAGCAAGTAAGAAAGGGCAGAGCAGATTATACTAATGTCAGGATTTTGACGTAGCAGGTCATGTGATGGACTGAGGGGGAAGACTAGATGCATTATTGCGGTGTATGTTGACATCAATGATCTATATGAAGAGACAGCTGAAGTGGTAGCAAGGAAGGCGAGGGCGGTAGAGAAATGGCACAGGTGTTACCAGCCAGTACACTGAGAAGGGTGATGATTGTGGAATATAATGACTGGATGTGGCAATGGACAAGGGACTGATGGGAACAGACAAATGCCACGAGTAGGCTCCATTATAGCCCAGAATAAATAAAGGGTACTTCTAAATTATCACACTTTTAATCTAAGATGGAATGTGGCATAACAGATGCAGAGGGGGTGTTAGATAATCAGGGAGTGCACAGAAGGAAAAAAAGAGACAGAATATAGCAAAAGAACAAACAATGGTGATTTAGGCTATAGCTAGACAGGGGTAATTACATTAGTTGACTACATAGTTGGTCAGTCAATTGTCAGATTGTGCAAAAGAGTGAATACACATGTAGTCAACTACACATTTCTGTGAATTTAATATGATCAACTGCATGTGTTTGATAATATTGACAAATTTTAAAGAATATAGTCGTGGGACTGGGAACTAATGTGTTGGTGTGGGTTAATGGTAGGTCTTTGTCTTCCCTATCAGGTTTGTAGTCGAGAGCCCATGTGGTCAGGAAGATCTGCTGACAGTTTGTTACTGTATATTTGGAAGATGCCTGTAGCTGTTCTTCACTTTCACCTGCCTACGTAGAAAATGGTAATGCCAGTTGAAGGAGTCTTTCCCCATTTACTGCAATTAAGGTTCTTAAGGGGACTGTTTTGGGTGGAAGTTGGTGGGGGGTGGTAGTGGCATTGTTAGCATTCATTAAGTAGCAGCATTGCCAAAATGTGTTGCTGATAATGCCAGCAGTCAGTGAGTGTCAACAATGCTTTTAATAGTATGTAGTAGAAATACATGGAGGAGTGTGCGTAATAATTGCCTGGGAGGTTTGGTGATATGTCAGGTATGTGTCGTGAGGGGTGAGGCAGTTTATGTGGTGAAGTGTGAAGCAGTTTAGATTTTAGCAAGACTAATGCAGTGTGGATTGGAAAATACCATTTTATTGCTGCTGCTGTTTCCTCTCAGTGTTGCTATATATAAAATAATGGGGAGGGTGAAGCTCAGGGAGGGTTGTCCCCTGCAAAAAAAGTTATTTATATATATATATATATATATATATATATATATATATATTTTTTTTTTTTTTGACTGTTTATAGTTCTTTGAGGATGGTAGTTTGTTTTTATGTTTGTTTGGGTGTTTGTATTTCACTCGGTCGTGAGGTCATTGAGATTTGGATTCTGTTTTGTTCTCTTATTTTGTATTTGCTTTAAGATTCCTTAAACCATAGCTGGTATATCTTGGCTGAATAGTATTACTATGCAGTAGAAGGAATCTGGGTAGGAAGGTTGAAGAACTGCAGGTAGTGAAGTAAGAGGAGTGATGAACATTGTTAGTGTCACAGGAACATAGGCTAGTAATGAGACAGGAGGGGCAGGTGATTCCTTGGTGTACCATTTTCAAGGATAACTAAAAAAGGATGCATAGAGGTAGAGCAGACATCTTTGTGTAAAACAGTGTATCAGTACAAGGTTAAAACGCTATGCCATGAAACTGGTGAAATAGCATGCATGATCAGAACCTTGCTTAAGCCCCCAGTGGTTACAATCAAGGAATTTGGACAATGTTCATGGAATGATAGTGCATTAGCCCCCAGCACATCAATGCAAGAAAGTGAAAGACTGAAGGTGAGAATAAAGGTGTGATACTGGTGGATTCAGAGGTCAAGAATAGAATGGGAACAGGAGCTGTAGGGGGGTTTGAACCATGAGGGGATCAGCTGTTGTGGAAGGGCTACACACGAAAGGATAGAATTATGCAAAATGATAAAGTGTCAGAGATGTTCCAGTGAAGGTATAGTTAGGCAACAGTGAATTTAATTTAATTTTATTTTGCTAACTGGGTAGGTAAACAAATCTATTTCTGACCTTTGAAGTCCTTGAGAGCATTGTTGATAACACCTCAATGTACTGCTCTATAGCTTTGTGGCTTAAGGCACTTAAAGGTGGAAACAGCATTCTGCCGCAGAAATACCACCTTCCCTTACGCCATCCTTGCCAGCTTCCACAAATCTCCCAGTACCAGTGCAACATTCTTCTCCTCCCCAATAATAAATATAGTCAGTCATTATTCCTTAAATTTCAACACAGCTGAAAGGAATGATAGCCATCTAGTAACCACATGTGGGAGCATCTCCTTTAAGTTTTGGTCCAGGAAAGCAAGAATGCCTTTTACCTCTGTAATAATTGTTTTCAATACAAGTGGTTCAGACTCCAATTATGCATGGGCCTTGTATGGACATTCGCTGCAGCTATGCTGAGCTGCAGATAGGACAAAAATGGGAGCAGCAACCTTGGAAGAAGCTGTTAGGTGGCACAATTGGCAGTTGCCATTGGAGAGCAATGGCATTCATATAAGAAGCCATGGCTTCTACTGAGGCTGTTTTAATGAATGTGAATACCATTTATGTGCAGCTAACACCTGTATCTGTAGCAAGCAGTTTGCTAAAGTTACAGTTTAAGTAAAAAAAGGACCATTTTTTTTTTTGTGGTCCTCAACTTTGAGTTTGGATGTGCCAGTCTGGGGAACTGCCCAGCTTTCCAGATGATCAAGCAATGCCACTACAGCTGGTGTATTATAGATAAGTTTCAGCTGCTTCACAAATTATGCTTCTCGTAATTAAATGAAGTATCATCTGCAGCATAGCTTGAGTAATGTCTTAGGTGCATTTTCTTCTTGCTGGACAATGTTTTTGATCTTTGCAAAAATTGCTCTAGCAGTCTCAGAGTGGTGTTTTAAAAGTCTAGCAGAATCCCATGAACCATGCATTTTCAAGAAAATAGTGAATGCTCAAATGGAACTTCCTTTATTACTGTTGTTGGCTGCATCAGTGCGTTCTGAAATGTTTGTTACCCAGTCCTTGCAGAGACAGCTCCCCTGAATTTGGTACCAGTACACTGCTGACAGTACATCCAGAGTTTACCCTTGCAAAATTTTTATGCAACATAAGAATCTTAGTGCAGTGCATGCTATCTGGTTTTGCCATAGATCATGGATGATAAAGTGTCCTATGCAAGTTTTTAATTATTATTTGTCCCAGTATGTGGCTAGATGAACTTTGTTATAAAAAAAATGTGTGTCTGCATTAGTAGGCGTTGTTGGCATTTTCCAGACCTATGCAGTCTTCATTGCCTTTTCTCGGTCTCAAACATCTGTGACCCTGGTATCACAGGATATACAGTTTATCACTGCCTCTATATTTGGTACAGAAAACACCATGAATATAGTTGCTCCCAGCCTTTCTGGCACATGCATAATCGTTTGTCTGCTGATATGGTGATGCCCACCTCTTGTGGGTCCTTTGTTGTTTTCCTGAAAGGACTCATGCTGATTGAGACCACATTTAAGTCAGTGGCAACATTTACTAACAATCAAACTGGAAAATTAATATCATTCCATTTAATGCCTCTTATTTTCAGTGACCTAGCTAGTCCACTGGCAGTAAAGCTACTGCACTGTATTGCCACTTCACTGCATGGAACATTTAATTACTACCACATCACATGCCACTCAGTCTTATAACTATTAACTTGTGACCACACCCAAGAGTGACTTTACCATCTATGACTTAGTCCACACATCTGCAAAATATCAGTCAAGTTAATTGGCAAACAATGCATTTCACATTAGATATTATAATATCACAGACATCAAACCATGACATGTACAATCATGCTAACATTAGATATTACAAGATCACAGACATCAAGACATCAAATGTGCAATCACAGTAGTATACCACGCATGTCATACCATACTGCTCTGTAATTGGCTGCACATTTACAGTAATATACCAGCTGCTTTAGACTCTAGGCAACTGTTTGACACAAAAGCTAAAAATAACATATCGTTGACTGCTGAAAAAAACATCCTTTAGAATATAGCTTCATGTAACTCTTGTTAGAAAGCACTCTGTCTATCACACTGTTCTCTTATGGCCATAATGTGCATTTGTAAAACATAGGGGAAAAAAATCCATCTTTGAGGAATGTGATGTGGGTGTGGCATGACTGCCATGCAGAAGTGTGCTGCGAGAAACATGTCTTCAAAAGATACTGGAGACCCTTTTTTAATTTCTCCAAGTCTTTTGGGTTTCTAATACCATGACGGGAATGTACCTCATTCCTAAGTCAAAGTACAATTAAAGATCATGAAATTAGTATTGTTTCACTCTTTGATGTGAGCCAAAAGTGCCCTTCGCAGCACCTGCAATGTGTCCAGTAATGACGCCTTCTGCAATTCGTATGGGGTTACATGGATTGGTAACATATCTAAATATGACTGTAAATTCTTTTTTATAAGAACCGTTGCTCCTATTACTATTGGAACTATCTAGGTATCTTTCTTCCACATTGCTTTTGTTTCTGCCTGCAGAGTCTGGTATTTTATGACTTTGTTTCTCTCTGTATGCAAGACTATGGTCACTGGGTGTGGCAATTTCAATGATCAATGCTACTTTTGTTTTCTTTTCTTGGTCCACTATATCTGTTTTTCTAGCATCTGTCTTTTCAACTGTTGGTAATGGGTGATCGCATGTGATATAAACTTCATCATTTTCTATGATGCTTTGTGGCTCATGTTTCCAGTGTTTTTCAGCCACTTTGATACCATAATGTTTGCACAATCCCCAGTGCAACAATCTCGCCACATTATTATGCCTTTCAGTATACAGTCCTGCTGCCATTGGTGTGTCGCAACCAGCAACAAGGTGTGTGACTGTTTCCAATTCAGTTTTACAAAACTTACATTTGGAGCCCTGGTGTGGCTAAAGCAATGTCTCCAGTAACAGTCACTTGTAATAGTCACAAAGTATAGGATCCCTACTACAGAAATCAGATCATAATGCCTTGGTCTCTGGAAAGACCATGTGCAGCTCTCCATTGAAGAACAATGTACAGACATCCTGCAGTGCTAGGTAACCCATGATCCTTGTATGCAGATGCACAGGTTAAGTATGCTGTACCTGCATCTATGAGAACTGATGACCATCCCTTGTGGCTGGTCACCTTTAATATGTCCAGCCCTTGTGATCATTCACAAGTAGAAAACCCAGCAGAGCAACTCAGTTCAACTGTCTAATTATGTATAATGCCTCAATACAAACAGAAAATGATTGACTTTAACAAACTGGCTTCATTTATTGTGTCATTCCAAGGGGATTTAGTACCTGACAGCCTGTGAGCACATGATTGACAAACCACGATGTTTTGCCAGAGATGACCTGCATCTGTCTCCCTTGGGCTTTAGGCTCCTGGCAAAGGCTCTTGCCTCCCCATAGTGTCTTTTTTAGGCAATGCCATGAGGTCAAAACTACCAACATGAAAATTTTATCAAAACGCAAATTAAAGGTCATGCTGCTAAACACTAGGAGTCTAAACATGAAACTGCACTCATTGCAAGCATTCTTAACACTAGAAGAAGCTGACATTTGTGCAGTCACAGAAACCTGGTTCAAAGCTGTGGAGAGCACCCCAGCCATACCAGGTTACTCATCCTAGCATACATTCAGACACCAAACCATGGGCAGCTAAGCAAAAGGAGGTGGAGTTGCAATATATATAAATTACATACACACCTCCAGGCAGGTTAAAGAGTATGATGCACAGGAGACACTCCAGGTGCAGTTAACCATTGACAAGACCCTTATTCAAATCACAGCTAGCTAGCTGCAGGCCCCCAACTTTGACTCAAGATGCCCACTCCATCTATCTGGACCTCTTCAAATCAATCAAGATTCAACCCTTTACACTGATCCTGGGTGACTTTAACTATCCAACCGTAGACTGGAAGAACTACTCATGCCAAAACACAAATGCCCAGAGATACCTTGATTTCATCAATGCAAATGCCTTAGACCAGCTTGTCAACACCCCCACAAGAGGTGAAAATATCTTGGACTTGGTATTAACCAATACGAGTAACCACTGCAGCATCCCTACAGTGTCATTCTCCCTGGTAAAAGCCAACCACAAAGCAGTCACTTTTGAAGTCACCATCTCCCCCAACCCCCCCTAGCTAGGGTCAAACAGAAAAACTTCTCCAAAGCTGATTACAACTTTCTGAGAAAAAATATAAACAGCTTCACAGCCCCCCTCTCCCTCCATAGGAACTGGCACATATGTCCAAATATGGATTCACTATACAATCTCGAAATACTGAAATGTCGAATTTCAGTATTTCGAGACTGAATAGTCAAAAAACCACATACACGAAAACCCACAATCACGAACACTACAATCGACACAGACACACACACACACACACACACACACACACACACACACACACACACACACACACACACACACACACACACACACACAGACCAGGACATAATCACGCACACACATTCACCTACCTAACTAAACAAACATAACAACACACACAAACACACAACCTACCTATAAGCAGGGGGGCTTGCCCCCCTGCACCCCACCCTACTTATATATTCGAACTTCAAGGTTGCACTAAACACACAACAAACTGACCGTACACACTCAAACACACTAAAATCCCTACCCATTATCCTCAAACACACAACACTTACCTGAAACCCCAGATAAATCCAAAAACCGCACCACATGTCACGAACGCGACACCACAATAATGGCAGATTCGACATTTGCAGATTCGGTATAGTGTAGTTTTGGTTAACTGCACTTTCCACTATTCGGTCTTGACGTATTGAATTTCGATATTTCACTACATCGAGATTGTCTAGTGTATCCCCAAATATACACCAAAGTACTATACAAGCATTTATATTTCTTTATTTATTTTATTATACATTTGTTGACCAGGATAGTCTGACTGGATTCATGTTCATTTTCAGCAGAGGTCTGGGGAGAAAAGCTCCAAAGGTGATTACATATGCAATCATTAAAATATACATATAGAATAGGAGTCATCATGACATTATACAAATATAACACATTTTACAAATATAACACATTTTATAGTCCAGTTAAATGTCTACAGTCTAACAATCTTCTAAACTGGCTTAAAAAATAAAGATATTTGAGTACAACTTACAGACATAGTATTAGTACACCAGTATGCATAAAGATTTAGTCAGGCTTGGAGCAGGGACATATCCATTGAGACTTGAAATACTCCTTGAGAGCTTTTTTAAATTGAGATAGGGTAGTATCTAGGGTAATGTTAGCAGGAAGTGAATTCCAAATTTTGCCAGCAGAGTAGGCGAACAGGGAGTCACCAACTGAGTTGTTGGATTTGATGGTTTGCACTACCAATCTATTAGATGACCGGAGTGATCTGGAGTTGAAGTGGGGATAGATGATGTTTTTCAGGGCAGGTGTATTATCTGGCTGGTTAAGAGCTTTGTGAGCCACAATAAGTAGATTACACTGAATCTGCCTGGGTAGCTCTAGCCATCCGAGATAATTACATTTTTACAATGATGCATTGTATAGAGTAGACCAGTTGCAAATCTAGCTATGTTATTATAGCAGCTTGAGAGTTTGTTAAGATCTGTTTTATTTAGGTTGGCAAGTAAAGGGGAAGCATAGTAGAGTGTAAAGAGTTGATGGGAGCGGGCAATGGAAGTCCTAGCATATGGGGTAAGGAATAGCTTTATCCTATATAGTGAGCCCAATTTTCTGTTAATGGTTTTGATTGTTTTGTTGACATGCACATCAAACTTAAGACCGTTATCTATAATAACTCCTAGCAGTTTTGTATGGGCATCTGGAGAGATTATGGTACCATTATTAGCCTTAATGGAGAGAGATAATGCAGTGGATCTTTGAGTGGGGGTGAAAAGTAGGAGATTTGTTTTATTAGGATTTAGAATCAGACAGCGAGCGGCAAGCCAGTTCTCTACTAGGTTAAAAGTACTCTGAGTTATTGCTAGAAGCTTTGTTTGCTAGCTTCCAGTGCAGATCACCGTTGAGTCATCTGCATATTGAATGCAGATGGCTTCAGGGATGACTGTGTGGAGGTTAATGATAAAAATGGAAAACAGAAGTGGTCCCAAGATAGACCCCTGTGGGACACCTAGAGTGTTGGGTAGGAGGTTTGAGAGTTTGTTCTGCCATAAGACTGATTGTTGTCTATTGTGCAGGTAGGATTCAAACCATCGGAGAGAGTGATTGCCTAGGAAAATTGTTGCCAGGGTGTTGATGAGAAGATGGTGGTTAACCATGTCAAAAGCCTTGGACAGGTCCAAGAAAAGGGCTGAAGATAACTTGTTGTTGTTCCTGTTATAGTTTATTGCATTAGAGAATGTGAGGAGAGCTGTGGTGGTATTATGATACGGCCTGAAGCCATGCTGGGAGTTAGCCAGTTGGTTGTTTTGGGCTAGAAAGTACAGGAGTTGTTTATAGATGCATTTTTCCATTATTTTTGCCAGAGGTGATATGATGGCTATGGGGCTATAATTCGATAATTTAGTAGAGTTACCACCGTTATGGAGGGGTATGACATGAGATATTTTCCAGATGGAGGGGACTGAGGCTTCTGATATGGACCAATTAATTAGAATGGAAATGGGGTACGCTATGGTATCAGCAGCTTTTTGCAAATATTCAGCTGGGAGAAGGTCTGCAGCTAGGGTAGTAGGTTTTAATTTTTTGAGTAGTGAACGAATGAAAGATGTAGAGACTGGTTGGAAGCTAAAGGAGGGCTGGGAGCTGGGAGTGCTATCCAGTGGGTTAGAGGAGTTAAGGGGTATTTGGCTAGCAAGGGCTTGGACAGTTTCAGTAAAGAAATTATTAAAGGTGCTAGCAACATCCGCCGGTAGTTTATCAGTACAGGCTGAGGGAGGTGGAGTGGTGGTTTGACCTGGGTGCAGTAATTTATTTATCTCTGCCCAGAATATTTGGGGGTTATTTTGGTTCCCTTGTTGGAGATGGAGGTAGTAGTTTTTTTATCTAATAGAATGCCTCATTTTGTCTAATTTCTTAGTTGTCTAAATTTGGTTTGATTTATAGGGTCTTTTGTAGCACGCCATGTTGCCCATGCCTTATTTCTGACTATGATTTTTTGTTTTAGTTTCTTTAGAGAGCCACGGGGCAGCTTTTGTTTTTTACCCTAGTGGAACGAGCGGAAGCATGAGAATCAAGGATGGTTAGGAATTTATTGTTAAAGTGGGAGACAGCTTCATCTAGGGGCAAGTGTTTTAGGGCAGCCCAGTTGCATGCCTTGAGTTCGTCCTGAAACTTACTAGGATTGGAGCTTTTACTATTTCTTATTGTTCTGTAGATGGGCTGATGGGAGTAATTAGATTTGTGCTTGCAAATAAAGGTAAAAAAGTGGTCGCTGAGGTCATTGGGGATGGCCCCCGAAGAATACATTTGGGGTGGCTATTGATTAGTATACAATCCAGAATACTATCTTTTTGGTTATGTTTTCCTATCCTGGTGGGGGTGGATATAATTTGTGTGAATCCATACAGGTTTACATGGGTGGTAGGAGATTGAGAGGAACAAGTGTTCCAGTCGATGTTAAGGTCTCCTAGTACTATGGCTTCTTGTGGATAGTTACTAGCTAACCATTGGAGGATGTCTTCTAGGGAAATGGTATTATTCCCTGATGGGATATACACACAGACTATATTTATGTTTTTGTTTTTGTTAATTTGGAGCTTGGTGGCAATTATTTCTGCCTTATTGACCTGGGGTGGTTGACTAGGGTCTAAGGTAACATATAGTGTAGATATGAAGAGTACAGCTACCTGCCCTCCCTTCCTGGTAGAGCAATCGAGTATAAGTATATTATACCAAGGTGGCAGGATTTCACTATCTGAGGCTGATGGTTTCAGCCAGGTTTCAGTTAGGCATAGAATATCAGGGTAATGGACTTGTAGGAGGGCATGCAGATTGTGAATTTTGTTAGTTATGCTTCATATATTTAGTTGGCAGATCAGGAGAGAGTTGGGGGCCTTATTAATAGACAGTGATTCACCTGGGTTAGTTGTAATGGAAGTTACCTTATCTAAGGTGGCAGGGCTAGGGTTTGGGTGAATATCTCCATCCATTGCCAGGTTATTGCGTATAATTACTATAACTTTCAGGATTTTGTTTATAATTTTTTGATAGTACTTAGATTTTGAGATGATGTATCTGGGTCTAATAGGCTGATAGTGTTTTGCGGTTAAGGAGTTGGTAATAGTTGTAACTAGTGGGTAGCCTGTAATATTTGATACATCTGGTCTAGTTTAAGATTTTGGGTGGTGAAATCCTAGGTAAGACTGATTTTCATAAATGGAGAGGAAATATGGAAATAACATGAGGGATAGCAGAGAGAGTAGTGACATTACTTTGTATGGTAACATGGTTGGAGGCTAGATTGGTGTTATAGGCCTAGGACCCTCAGGATTTTGAGGTTGGATATTTACTACTGAGGGGAGCGGTGGGGGCTGGAGTAGTGTACACAGTAATGTACTGATTGATCTGTATAGGAAAAAGGAGGGGTAGAAGTGGGATGAGTTAGGCTGAGTAGAGGATTATTGATTGGTTCAGCTGAAGGGGGAGTGGTATAGTGGCTTTAAGGCTAGACAGTGGTGGCAGGTGGAAATTGGGGGCAGGGATGGTTGCGGAGTGAGCCCAAGAGCAGCAAGGGTGAGCGCAGTAGGTCTCAACCACATACAAGAAACCCCAAGTAAGTAAGTATGCTTAGGTTTAACAGGATAGGCTTTGAATGATTAAACATACTGTATAAATTGTAAATCAGGGGTATGGTCTTTACCTTTTTTTACTTACAATTTTTGTTTTAATTTTGGGGAAATCTCTGTATTTTCCTTCCAATTGTATAGATAAAATATGAGGGAAGTGTAGTTTTAGGGGTTGGTACTGTAGTTGGGACCAGGGAATAGTGCTATAGACCCAGGTCAGCAAATGTGAAATGCACATATAGTTTTAGATGAATAATAACCTTAGCAGGACTTTTAGCCGTTGGGCAGCTTAAAACAGGTTTGCTGAGTTATTCAGTAGGGCAGTGTCCTTCTTGCTGTAAGCCTTGTAGGACAACTTGTTAAGGGGATAGTTCCTGGTGGGAAAGATAGATTAAAATTAATTAGAACAGGTTTAGGGCTCAAGCAGTAACACTATCTGCAGGGAATCAAGGCAATTACATCAACAGTTCAACCATTTACCCTGTATTATTCTGTGTAGTTTTAAAATATCGGCTTTCCTGATAAGCATACTATATTACATTACAGATGCAGGTACTAAAGTCCTTAGTTATTAACTAAGCAGGTGAGCTTCTAGTCTGTTGCTTGTAATGTGTGTTTGTAATGTTATTGCTTAAATAAGTCCCTCCGAGCTTACAAGCCTCACAAACATTATACTGTAGCTACTAGATACACAGACAAATGCGTTTGGCTGTCCTTAGCGTTATAAATGTACTCTGCAAGTTCTCTTTGTTTTAAAATAACACTATGTGTTTATACCAGTTGAAAAGCCACTAAAACATTTTATTTTAGCTTCTAAATACACAGACCAATGTGTTTGGCCGTCCGTAGCTTTATGAATGTAATCAGCAAGTTCTGTTAGGCTTTAACATTCAAAATGAGGTTGTACTAGTTTAACAGCCGCTAAATCGCTATTCTATTGCAACAGATTTAACAGTACTGTATTGCATTCTCTGTAGACTCTATATAGCTGCATGGAATCAGGAATACCTGACAGAACAAAATCCTCCTCCTCAAGGAACCGTAAACCTGTCTGGTGGACACCTGCAATAAATAAACTCTATAATAAAAGGAAAAAATTGCTGTCCAGGACCAAGAAGCAGCAGGTGCCTAATTGGAAGCAATCTCTCCTTAGCCTGAACAAGCAAATAAGAGCACTATTGAAATCCTGCAAAGCAAACTTCGAGTCCAAACTGGCCACTTCTACTAAAGACAGTCATAAGGCCTTCTTCACATATGCCCACAATCTCAAAGGAAGCACTTAGATCTGCTCAGAACTGTTGGTCAAGGACACCACATACACAAATGCCGTAGATATAGCCAAGCTGATAGCAGACAGGTACAGTGAAAACTTCACCCCTCTGTCCCCCCAACAATAAATCAGGACATCCCCAGCAACTGCCCCCCTCCCCCTATCTCTAGGGAGCATGTCATCACTGCCTTCTCAAAGGCAAAAAATACACCCTCCATGAGACCTGATAACATCCCAGACTGCATCATACATGAACTTAGGCAGGAACTTGAAGCACCATTAGGCACCCTATTCAACCAAAGCCTGAGTACTGGCTTTATCTCAGCCAAGTTGAAGACAGCCACTGTTGCAGAAAGGTGGAGCATCCACCAGTCCAGGAAGTTATAGACCCATCAGCCTAGCTAGCCTGATCTGCAAGGCCATGGAGCGGATTATCATGGACATCATTAACAAGGACATTGGCAACCTCCAAACACTCGATCCCACACAGTTCAGTTTCATCAAAGGGAGGTCATGCCTGTGAAATTTGGTCGACTTCTTTGAGACAGTCACCAAAGCCATGGACGAGGGGAAGATGGTGCACACCACCTACCCTGACCTGGCAAAAGCCTTCAATACTATTCTCCACTCTGGTATAACCGATAAACTCTCTCAACTAGGCATCAATCCATATGTTACCAGATGGGTATCAAAGTGGCTCATTGATAGACCCACCTAGTCAAAATAAGGGAAGCCACCTCAAGCAGTAGACCCATGAGTGGTCTACCCCAGGGATCGGTCTTGGGGCTTTGTTGTTTAGAATATAATTTTCTGAGGTGCAAGCCAAAACCAATGAGCTATGGCTGACCACATTTACAGATGGCTGCAAGCTGGGCACTGTCATCAGTTCCCCTAGTGATGTGGACATCCTCCAAGAGGGTCACACCCAAACAAATGACTGGTGCCAGAAACATGGCCTCAGACTGAATGCCAAAAAATGCATCATTAGCCCCTTTGAGGAGAGTGACATCCCCACAAATTATCACATTAACAATAAGATCCTAAGCACACAATCAGTTGTGAGGGACTTGGGCACACAGGTTGATAGCAAACTGACTTTTGACCACCATATTGCCTCTGTTGTACGGAAAGCTTTCTACATGGCCCACCTCATCAGTAAGGGTATTTCATCCAGGGACAAGGAGATCATAAAATCCCTGTTATTCCTGCCTTATAAGACCCATTATTGAGTACAATGCCCCTTTTGGCATGTACCTCACAAAGCACATGTAGCAGCTGGAGAGACCACAGAGGTTCCTCAAAAGGAGAATACAGGGCCTCAAACATCTACCCTGCACAGATAGGCTAAATGCCCTGTCCCTCTACTCAGTCTCTTATAGACTCCTCAGAGGTGACCTCTGTCTGGCATACAAAGCAATCTCAGACCCCCCCCCTTGATGGGACTGCTGCATATCCGCAAGTCAAGATCCACTCAAGTAACCCACATGCGCGACCTCAACCTGGTCTCTGACATCAATAGGACTTGTTGGCAAAACAGATTTCTGTCCCAGAGCCTCCCCCTTCTGTGAAATAGACTCCCTCTCCATATCAAGCAGAGTACCTCATTAACCCTTTTCAAGCGCAACCTGGATAACTCGAAGGGGAACAGAAAATACACCCCTGGGATTCCACCTGTGGCCCTGCTGGACAGGGGCATTGGGAGCTGACTTGTGTCAGAACATGGGCTAAATTCTGACCTAGGCTTGTAAGGGCATCAGGGCCAATAGCCTAGTAACCTCCTATGATCCTATGATCCTATAAGCTATACCAAACCTGTATAGAACAAGCCACTATCAGAAGCTGTTGTGCAACGTAAGTATATACCATAGAGCCCAGACATGATACACTGATCACAGAATGCATAAGATTCTAAATATAAAATGCCATGTCTTTTAAAGGTATTATTACAGACTGCAGAAGAAAAGTACAACAGGCAGACATACACAAAATAATTAGCTTAACTCTGCAGTTTGACATGTTGAGCAATATGTACAGGCGAACCATTATGGCGAATATGCTCCTACAAAGGTAATAAACACAAATTTCATGAAAATAAGAAAACACACACAAAGACACGGCCAAACAAATTCAACTGAACATATTCTGAGTTCTAGACTTGAAAAGTTTAACTAATCCCACAAAGCACTGAAAGACTGCAGTTAGTGGGACAGAGAGTTAGTAAAGACCAAGAAAGATCTCTCCTTTGCCTCAGTGTATGGACTCAAATTCCATACTACTAGTAGTACTATACAGCTAAGCAAGGTAGAAAAGAAAAAAAATGGATGTGTTTCAGTCTCATAAATCCTTGAATATTTGTAAAAAATGGATGTGTTCCAGTCATGTAATTCCTTGGATATTTGTATAGCAATTCTTGAATTCTGTGGCAAAGAGCATAAGTTTATATTTCACAATGGCCTAATGTCAGAAAAGTTACCAATAAGTATACAAAAGGTGTATACTTCCTGGTAACTTTTTTGTATTGAGAAACAGCTGTACTGCAGTGTTTTTGCATAAAGACATGCAGCACTACTGTGTGCTGTCTCTGAGGCCATGCAAAATACTAATGAGGTATTCCATGAGGAAGGCATATGCTAATTACATATTTGAATTGCAAAGCTGTGTAAATTAGCATCCCCCCCCCCCGACTCCTTATGGTAATGAACATGGCCAAAAGGATGTATTCATCCATCACTGAAGAGGTTCTGGTGAGTTTAATGGTCAGGTTATATTAAGGGGTGTGTGCATGAGTGCATGCCAGAGGCTGTATGTGTCAGAGTGTGTGTCTGCCCTTGAGGTTGCAGTTGGGGTTAATTGGGGGGTAGGTTAAGAGTATGTGGGGGGGGAGGCTGGGGTGGCTGTCATGATTCCACACACACACTTAGACTAATGTTCAAAGCCTGCAACACTGTGTTGGGGCAACACCAGCCACCAAGGAGTAACTCTAAAGGTGTGGGTTGGAGGGACCACTAGTCACAAGGGAAAAAACTAAAGATGTGTCAGGGAGCAATAGACAACAGTGAGAACCTTTCACTACTGTGCCTTAACTAAACATTAGGGATAGCAGATTGTGCTTTAAGGGCAGAGGGGAACACTAGCCACTAGGGAAAACTCTGATGAGGTGGGTTAGGGGGACAGTAGAGACCAGTGATACTGTATATAGACTGCCTTAAAGGTGATTAAATTAAAAAAAATGTGGAGCAGTTAACTGCTAGACAGCAGGACTACTATAAGTAAGGTGCTTAAATGCACTAACAATGATTCCAATCTTGCACCCTCCACAACTTCCACAGATGATATTACTTCTTTGCTCCATCACTAGATGCCACGGATATAATGCAAAAAATAAATAAGACTTGGAAAAAAAAAAAGAAGTAAACTACAAAGGAGGAAAAATACTTAGAATCCTGCACCCTTGGAACAGGAAACACTGTCATTAACCACAGCAAATAATTTGTTTTTATCTTATAATGAGGATCCCTGGCATTATTCAATATCTGTAACAGTTCATAAGTTACAAGAGAGGCACAGGGAACAAAAAATGCACCTCTCAACCTCATAGAACAAGAGATCTAGACAAAGCCAAAACTAATGGTGGAACACAGACCAGTGACAGATTTTAATTATTCCTCCTACGGACTTAGAAAGTCATTGGTATAACAGCTTTTGTGCTACCATGCATTTACTGAAGGCTATGAAGTGTGAAACTCTTAATGTCTGTCATTAATGACTGACTGACTGTAGTTATCTGTGATTTACAAAGACAGGAGAAAGGAGACATCGAGGAAATTCTGAGAATGCAGAAACATGTATGGGGTATATGGTTTGTGTGTGTGTGTGTGTGTGTGTGTGTGTGTGTGTGTGTGTGTGTGTGTGTGTGTGTGTGTGTGTGTGTGTGTGTGTGTGTGTGTGTGTTTGTATGCATGCAGGTGTTTAAATGTGTGTTCTTCATGTAGGAGAGTGAATGGGGTAGGGGCGCTTTGTGAACTCGGTGTACCATCTGCCTCTGTTAACTACTGTAGGAAAGTAGTTAACAGTAATTTGGAAACATACAAATTAACCAGTAATAAGGACCTCATTGCAGCTAATGTGTCTCTGAATACAATAGTACTACAGTGTGGAAAAAGGGACTTTTTTTACCTCAGCCCTTAACGTGAGTGATGGGATTCTTTCTGAATCCCCAGGAATGCCTGGATGTACAAGTTACACATATGACCATTTAGGCATTATACAGGTCATTCTTAGGAAACTAAAGACCATAAGCAAGCCATGATATTACTGTCTGAATATGGTTTAATTAAGAAACAGTTACATTATGCAGCTTGTGATATTCCTTGTCCAGTCAAATATGTTTTTAAAATGGTTATAGTAGCTGAAGTGCAATATTAGGAATAATGTATTGTTTAAAGTCATTCCATATTTATTGTTTCACTTTGAAGTACATTTGAGATGAAAGTATGCTTAACAGCCAGCTTGTATGGTTTCTAGAACCTTGATTAAAATGTGCAGTTTTAGTGCCTTTTTCCTAAAGAGAAACGGCAAAGATGAATGAATCAGCTCAGGAAATGTTCATCAGAACCTGAATGCATTTCTCAGGTTAATTTGGTACAGATTGTATTAAAACTGAGAAACTATAGAGACCTCTGTATTTTACTCAGTTCCAGCTGGTTAAGCAGGAGAAAAGGGAGAGCTCAGAGGATTGCAATGTTGATGTTTACAGAAAGAGATGAGCAGTATCTGCAATTACCAAAAAGTACTGACTAACAGATCCAACTGCAGTACCTCTCCACTAACCCAATTTACAGGATTTGCCTCAAAGTTTGCTGATTCCAAGCAAAATATTTCTGATTCTGTGATAAAAGTGGTGATGATTATTAATTGAGACAAAGACTATAAAGACAGCACCAGCATTTGAACAGTGTTTATAGCCTTTGCTTGTCATTTTTGTCTTTTTCATTGATTCTTTTTTTGTCACCGATTCTTGATATAATAAGTTGAAAACTACAGGCAGATGTTTACAAACTTGTGATACCATCCTTCAGGCAGTTCATGTAGCTGGGAGGGAGCATTGCGTTACCACCAAATCATCCCTTTTTCTCAGGATACGTATGAACTGGACAGTTGTATCCTAACAAATGTCACAAACGTCAATATGCTGAAATCTGTACATTATCCTTCAATACTGCATTTAGGTATAATCCTCCTATCCCTGCAACACTTTTAACTATAATCCTGTTACCTCTGAAACACCTTAATACGATAAGAAGCAGAAATTAAATTTCAAAAATAGCGAGATTTAAATTTAATAATAAAGTGAACTTTGGAAACTGTTATTTTCTTTTGTGATGGTTGGGTGGCTGGATAGCACTGTAACATCCTTTAGTGTCAGTAAAAATTTTGACTTTGGTTAATTGATAGGAAAGGGTGGAGACGTAATGTTAAGCAGTAAGAAGCCAAAACACATAAAGGTCAGTTTGAGAAAAGAGCAATAATAACTTGACACATAGAGAAACAGTACTTTCTTCACTACGCACATAATAAAAAACAGCCATTTGTGGTCGCCCAAAGGAACATGCTATAAAAAATGTACTGAAACGTATGGGGTAACCCTCCAAAGAAAAACAAGCTTTATTTTTTTTTGCATTTGCTATCCTCTAGTAGAATGCAGTATCACAATGGTCAGTGAGTGCAGTATTTTGATCTTTGTCATGATCGTGTGATTTGTTGAGATGTTTAGACCTATAGAGCAGTAATGGGAATGTTTTCAGTATATCCACAGGCTTTCACAGAACAGGTCAGCCTTCAAACAACCATCCTTTCTTTGACATTCAACAGTGCAGGCAGTGTTAATTGATATTACTGAACTGAAATTAGCCAGCAAAAGCAGGAGAAACAGAAGCAAGTTGTATCAGTCACTGGAATCACAACAGTCTGAACTTACTGTTCAGAAGGAGGCCTTTACTTTATAGTTCCAGCAAATTAGTGAATTACAACTCAAGACACTTTGGATTGAAATGAAACTGAATAATCTTGAGAAAAGGAATAGATGCAACAATGTATGCTTTATTAGTCTGCTGGAGGAGAGAAGAAGTTAATCACCCCATGGTATTTATAAAACCTGAGCTTGCTATGCTTTTAAACATGAGTACTCCTATGTTGATTGAATGGCACACGAGATTACTATTCATAGTTTTATAGGTGTGTATTAAGCTAATGACCAGTAGGGCCTTTTTAAGCCTAGCCATGCATCACAAGTCTTTGACAAGATCTGGTATCCTTGATAAGCGTAAGCAGGGACTTGGCAGATGAAACATTTACGAGCAGGGTCCTGGGAGATGAATTATTTACATGTTGCCTGAGTCCTTTAGAGACATAGGTGCCAAAGCAGAGATGAACGTCCTTTTCACCATCCAGTTGTCCTGGTTACAGTTGAATTGGGTTAGGGAGGAACTCTAATTCACATGAATGGGGAGCCTGAACCAGAGAAGGGGTAGTCTCTGGGATACATACCTATCTCTTCAGCAGGACTTATCTATATCACAGGCAAGGGTTAAGTATTTAGAACAGAAAATTCTGGTGCTATTTGTTTGGCTGATATGCAGGAGATCCATCAGGGTGGGGGTTCCACAATGCCTTATATTTTAGGCATAGCTCTCCCCTCAACAGCCTGTAGGAGACATAATATAGGGATAAGGCTATGAGGAAATCTGCTTAGGACATGTTACTTATGCCCTGTATTCTTTTAGTGAGGAACCTCTGTGGACTTTCCAACTGTTGGATGTGCCTGGTTTGTTACATACCAAAGAGAGTGTTGTACTCAATGATAGGTCTGGTTAATGCTGAATACAGTGGAACAATAACATCCTTGGACCTAGATGCCATAACTTTGTTTATAAGTTACATGATGTAGAATGATTTCCTCACTACAGTAGGCATTTGATAGTCAAAGGCTAGATTACTGTCTGTGTGTCCCAATGTTCCTGACTACTGGTTTGACTCTTAGGGGTTTGTTGTCAATATAATAGTTACCAGGGGTAGATGACTTCCCAATGGATTCTATTATGCATTTCTTGGCATTTAGTTTTAGTCTATGGCCCTGACACAAGTTTTTTAACTGCGACAGCCCTTCCTGGAGAACATTAGATGGGGGTTCTATGACTGTTCCTAATTTGCAATCATCCGCATATCAGGTCAGCCAGAAGCCCTTGACACTGGGCATGACTTCAGAAAAGTAAATGACAAAAAGGATCAGTCCCAGGACCAATCCCTAGAGGACTCTGCTTGTGACTGGCCTCTTTTTTGAGGTGGACTCCCCTATACTAACTTCCTGGGTTCTGTCTGCGAGTCAGCTGGCTGTCCACCAGGTAACATAAGAGTTTATACCTAACTTCTTGAGTTTATCAACAATTTCAGAGTGAGATATTATGTCAAATGCCTTGAGAAGATCAAGGCAGGCAGTGTGAACTGTTCATCCATTGCATTGGTAACCTTCTCAAAGAGGTACACCAGGTTGAGTAGGCATGACCTTCTCTTGATGAAACAAAATTGGGTTGGTTCCAGTGTTTGGAGGTTTCCTATGTCATTACTGATCATTTCCATGATAATTCTTTCCATGACTTTGCATATGCGACTAGTGAGACCTATGGGTGTGTACTTTCCAGGGTCTGTAGATGGCTCATGTCTTTGCAGAGGAATGACTGTTGCTGTTCTCCATTTATGAGGCAAAAAGCCTTTTTGGAAGGTATGGTTAAATAGCAACTCCAGATGGCCTGATAGGTCATGTTTCATGCTATTTAGAAGGCATCACAGGCTATTGTCTGGGCCATTCAATGCAGTGTTCCTGTCCTTAGAGTATTGAGGACATGTTCCTTAGGGATAGTAGGGGAAATATAGATTGATGGCATTTCATGAGAGGAGGTTGAGGGGTAGAGAGGAGTAAAGTTAGAGCTGAGTTTGTCTGCCAGTAGACTTGTTATATCTTCTGGCTCAGTATAGGTGGCCTCATTAATAATGTTCTCTGCACACAATTGTGTATTGCCTTTGAGGTTGGAGAAACAGCTAAAGGATGCCTTATGGTTTTCCCTTGGTCAAATTTCCTCAAATCTGGCTTTGGTAGACTTTATTTATTCTATGAGTTGTTTATTTAGTTTGATGAGAGTGCACTTATCCTGCTGGTTAAAACTGTTGCTATGATTTTCTTCCTTCTGTTACACAGCCTACTGATACTGTGATTCCACCAGGGTGGCTTATTTTTTGAGTTAGTTCTGCACTTCTTCCTAGTAGATACAGCTGCCTCTATGCAGCTGTTAACATGCTTGTATAGTGTTTCTGTGAACAGTTCCACATAGGCAACAGTATAATGGGGGCTTGCATTGCTACCCAGTTATCACTTAATAGTAGGAAGTTAGCCTTACAGTAGTTCCTGAACATTCCGGGCTTAGGTTCTGGGTTTTATTTTTACTTCAAAGGAGTTCATTTTATGGTCTGACCTTACCAGAGAAGACATTACACTAGAGATGTGCAGAACATTGCCATATTAGCGAGGACCAGATCCACTATGTTTGCAACCTTGGTCAGTGTATTGACAATGTGGTCCAGGGAGTTTGTATTTACAATGTATAGAAATCTCTGTGCCTGCATGTTTGGTGTCATATACGATTCCCAGTTAATAGTAAGGTAATTAAAATCTGCAAGGAATATGGTATTAGACTGGATAAGCATTTCCATTGAGCTTAAACAGATGTTATAGTTTTCCTGTGTCATAGAGGGAACCTATAGCTTGCAGGGAAGTGGTAAAGAATTTTGCCTATTTTGATCTGAATGTGGAGAGGCATTTGCATTGTCCTGTTTGACCAGCCTTGAGGCATTTTTATTTTCAATGCAAATCAAGACACCTCCACCTTTAGTCACTGTCTGTCTAATATCTGGTCTAGATGTGTGGAAGCCATAATAGCCTTGTACTACCAGCATGCTCTCCATGGCTTTAAACCATGTCTGAGTGACTGCACAGATTTCAACATACCCTAGGGTGTGAAGAGCTTAAAGGGAGTGGAGTATCTTGTCTAGACTCCTAGCATTGAGCAGTAACACCTTTAGATTTTTTTGGTTTTAATTTTCTATGTCAAAAGTACTTTCAATTTGGCATTGCCTAAAAAGACATTACAGGGGAGGACAATGTTTTAGCTAATATTTGAAAGCCTAGAGGGGAGAGGTGCAGACTGTGCCTGACAAAGTAGCTTGGTCTCTTGACCATCTCCTTCCATGCTGACAAATATTGCACTCTGTCTCAGAATGATACCAGAAACTAAGCCAATTATTAAAGTCAGTCACCTTCTGTTCATATGTTCATAGGTATTTATGAGGCTAATGACTACAAGGGCCTTTTTAAGCCTAGCCATGCATCCCAAATCTCTGACTAGTTCTTTCCTCAAAAATTTTTTTTTTATTTTTCAAATACATTTGAATGAATTCCATAGTATTTATACATAACATCTTAAATAACTATGTACATCATTTACATTAGCCTGACACTATAACAGATCTTAATGTATACAATTACTTTATAACTATGTCCAATCCATTATCAGAGTGTCTGATCAATTATTGTATAGTGTCAATCAACAATAAGGCTTTTCCCCCAAGGGTTGTTGATAAATGGCTTTGGATAAATTCTTAGTTCTTTAATTTTAATTTCCAATAATGCTGTGGTCCTCAGTAGGCTGTAAAAGTCTTCCAAAGTTAGTATTGTGTTTGTATTCCATCTTCTTGTTATACACTTCCTTGAAATTGCAAGTTTAGTCCATACTAGATACATGTTTGACCTATTCACATGAGGATCTTCATTCACATTTGATAATACAAGAGCTTTAGTTAAATAAAATGATTCATTAAATAAAGCTTGTAGAAAGTTATTAATACCATTCCAAAATGACTTAATTTTAACACAAAGAAAATGTGGTTCCAATCTGCATTGTTTACTTGCTAACATCTCCAACACATTCCTTTTATGGAAGAACTAATTTTACTGATTCTATCTGGGGTTAAGAATGCTCTGTGCAAGCATTTCCCATTAAAAACTTTCCAGTATTGTATAAAGGATGCATATGTTATCAATAATAAGATATTTGCTTTAATATCTTCAGTTAACTGTGTTGAGTGTCCTTTTGTTATATATTTCCAATATGAGATTTTGGGTGTTGTTTTATACTTTATCAATATTTTGTAAAATTTTGAAATACTGTTTCCCAAGTCAAAGTCATTATATATGATTTAATATATGTATATCATAAATGTAGGTATTTCTTTAAATGAAGAATTGTTAATTATTCTACTTAAATCTTATGAATATGATAGAATACTCTGTAATGTTAGCCAGTCCTGTTGTGGAATTTTGTATATTGTTTTTATTTCTTGCATATCTAATACTTTTAGTTATTTGATACATTGGAGTCAACAAACAAATCCTTTCTGTTCCCAGGAATTAATAATTTCTCTATATATTTTATGTGAAAATTTCTTCGTGACTATCAATGATGTTAAAAGATCAAACCAGATCTTTAAATCTATATTTGCATTAATAATTTTCCTAAATGAGTCAATGTAATAATTAATCATATGAGTTTTAGTGAGTTAGTTATGTTATATTGCATACTAATACATAATATGTGCCATGGCAAACTGTTTTTATCTATTTGATTTTTTTTTTGTAAATCAAATTCATTTATTGACATTACAGTTAGTAATTCTTTCCAATTTGCAGAGTAATTTGGACTTATCCAATCTGAGATTGTTTTAGATATTGATGCTTTTATATATGTTTCTATATCAGGAAATTTTAATCCTCCCTGTTTCCATGGTCTGATACGATGTATTAAAGCTATTCTGTTTCTTTTGGGAAACCATACAAATTTTATTAGGCATGAATTTATTTATGCATTGCCAAGGCTATGTATAGGATCTTGGGCAGTAAAACCATTTTATTAACTGTAGTCTATCTTCAAATATTAATATTATTTTGTTCCATTTTTCCGCAGAGATTTTAATTGTACTGATGATATTATTGTAATTTTTTTAGACTAATTCATTATTATCCTTGCATAACTCAATTCCTAGATATTTTAAGGTAGATTCTTGTTTCCCTATGATGTGATCCCCCTTAGTCTGCAGTTCTTTTTTTAATTTAAAAATAAAAATTTTGATTTTGATTTATTGAAATGGAGTCCTGAAGTCATGTGAAATTTTTCAATTAATATAGCTAATTCTTCTAATGTCTCTTTTGTATTAGATAATGTTAGTAATATGCTATCAGCAAATAGCATTAATTTAGAATTGTATTGCTCATAAAAATCTATTCCTTTTATTTTTATATTGTTGCGAATTGAATCTGCTAATATTTCAATAACCAGGGCAAATAGAATCGTTGACATGGGACATCTTTGTTTAGTGCCTTTTGTTATATGTATAGATTCAGAGGTAAAAGGACCTAATTTGAATATGCTAAATTATTTGTATATATATATATATATATATATATATATATATATATATATATATATATATATATATATATATATATATATATATATTCTTTAGGAGATGAACAAAGGATGCAGGACATTCAAATAGCATTAGGATTCTGAATAAATAGTCTCAATTTAGGGAATCAAAGAATTGCTCTATATTTAAGCCAATTATGAGTGTTTATTTTTTATTAACATAATCTATAAGAGAAATGATCCTTTTAATATTATGTGTGTGTGTCTATGATATATAAATCCAGTTTGATCATTATTTATTGTTTTGGATAGTGGTATTTTCATTCTGTTAGTTAATACTGTCATTAATATCTTATAGTCATTATTTAATAATAATATAGGTCTATATGAGGTACAGAGCTTTGGGGATTTGTTTTCCTTTAGGATTGGTGTGGTTAAGGAATATCTCCAAGAGGGTGGTATTAAAGCTTGTAACTGAATTTCTAATAGGTTTTATGGAAGAGGGATAGTATCCTTAAAGGAAAAAGTTTATACATTTCCATAATTATGCCATCCAAACCTGGAGCTTCATTATTTTTACCCTCTTTTATTGTATCTGTAATTTCTTTGTAGGATATGGGTGCTTGCAGATCTAATTTTAATTTTCTCGTATTTTTTTATACTAGAACATTTTTCATCTAGATTTAATTGATCAATATGTATAGTTTCTTTTTGGAAATGTTCCATATAGTGATTTCTATAGGCATCAAGAATTTCACCTATATCCAAGACATTTTCCCTTTCTTTTCATGAAATATACTTTTAATGTTATTAGCTTTTGATTGTATTTTGATTCTTGTGGATAAATTATGTAGATATTTGGGAGAAATGCCCAAGGTATTAATTTTTAGTTTTTCTAAAGCTAAACTAGTTTTATGTGTTAGAATTTCATTGTATTTATTGTTTAATACTTCTACTTTCTTTTTCATCTCCAAATAATTTTGATTGTTTTCAGGTTTTACTGATAAGGGCTTGGATTGTAGATCTAATAATTCAGAATCTCCTTCTCTGATTTTTTTATACCAAGTTAGGATTTTACCATATATGTAAGCTTTTAATGAGTCCCGTATCATTATTTTATTTATCTTTGTGGTGTAATTAATATCTAAGAAGAACTGTAATTCAGATAATAACCAGGGTTTGAACTCTTTAATTTTAGTTATATATGCTGGAATTCTGGAGTTAAAGATGAATGGTTTGTACCCATTTTGAAGCTTTAGTATCAATGAATTGTGGTCTGAAAAGGGGCAGGGAGTGATTGAGAAATTAATGATTTTAGAGTGTAAGTCATGGGCAGCAAATATTTTATGTATTCTAGTTTGGGTACCAAATATGTGATCTTGATGGGAAAACAACAAAGATTTATCTTCTTTAAATTTGAAAGTAACTACAAGATGAAATGTTTCTACGCACTTAAAGCTTTTGATACAGTATATGTACGCAGTGGTCTTTTATTTGTAGCTTCAGAAATATCAAATATACAGTTAAAATCTCCACCTAATATTAAATTGCCTTTATAATTATTGGAAATGAAATCCAAGTGTTTTTTGCATTTCCTGTTCCAATGACTGGGAACCAGTATACATTGGCTTGGGTCCTTATTCTGTTATTATATTTAACTATTACTAATGCCATAAGGCCTTCTTTATCTTCATACTTATAAATGATTTCTGGGTTAATCACATGTGTTTTCTATAAAATTGTTACGCCTTTTGTTTTTGTCTTATAAGTGGATTGCACCAATATCATATATTCCTTAGGATTCCATTTGCAATTGTCATTTGTTTTGAAATGAGTTTCTTGAAAGAAGATAATTTGTGCTTTGTTCAGTTTTAAATATTTCAGTAGATTTGATCTCTTACTATGATTATTTAAGCCACTGGTATTTAAAGATAATAAAGTTAAATCCATCTTAGGTTATTTAGACTATATAGTTTTTGTTTTATTGTGACTATTAAACATTTTCTTCTGATAATTATAAAGTATATGTTTGAGCTTTTAAAGGAAATTATCAGTTTTATACTTTGAGTGTTTACCAATAAAGTAATGTTTTGGTCAGGCATACTAAAATGTTTTTGTGAAATAAATTTAAATTAATAAATGATAACAAAACTAAGATCTGCACTAGCCATGGAATGAAAATCATTCGTAATCTGATGGATAAACCTAAGTCCATCAAATTATCACTCATACCTTGACAATCCAGAACATCTGAGCTCCATAAATTGAATTATCATATGGAGAATATTTGTAAAAGGAATAAGCAATATTTATTTTATTTTGAACAGATATAGTACTATTGTAGATTCGACAGAATTATAATACAATATAAATGTCTACTTATTGTATAAGCAATTAATATTTACATGAAATATAGATGACAATCAATTCAATTATAGTAAAGTAGGATGTATCATCTAAAAAACCTCAATAAAAGATTATAGCACACACTTATTTAACATATTCACCCTTATTGATGAAGTCTTTCAAAACGTATTACTTAATATAAATAGATGGTAATAATATTTATACCTAATGCTTATAGTATGATGTATTTTACTGGCTATATCAGAAGTTATATTTCATTGTTTGCCAGCATTTAAGTAATCAGTTTGTTTGTTGCTAACTTACTTAAACCATCAAGTTTGTTTTATGTGAACATTAATGAAAGTTAGTGCATTTTAATTATCAGTGCATCCCTCTTCCCCCCCATTTCTTACACATAAGGATTTTCATATCTGCCATTTCTTATTATAAAATGAGTGAAATTATAGGTTAAAACAAAAAATTCACTTATTGTGATTAATGATTGCAAGTTCCCTTTCCATATTCATAAATTGCCATTGTATGGCATATACTGAACGTTTTTAGATTTAAATGGCAACATTCCATTTTGTAAAATCAGCAAAGGTTAAACTGAGTGATTATTGTCAATTTAATACTATCTGTTCAGAATATGATTGTTACATTCTGTGACATTCCTAGTTCAGGCTTCTATTGTTTCCCTTGAACAACTTTGTCAGTTTGATGTCATGTATAAAACATTAGTTACCTTGGTAACAGTTTAAGTATTATATATGATCAAGATGGGTTACAAAACCACAAGTCAAGTTAAAGCAATTATATGACTTGTTATGCATATTTACTTATATACAAAAATCACCATGCTTCCCCTTGATGTTCAATGTAGTGTATGTCATTTATGACAAGTTAAGACAGTAGTGTCTTTAATATCTAAATTCAGCAGACTGCTTCATCTTATATGATGATTATATATTTCATGCCTAGGTTTACTAAAATCATTCTTTTTTTTTTTTGGTTGTTGCTTAGTTATTTGAGAGACCACAAACTGCAATGCTTATTCTTATTATTGGCTCCTTGCAAGCATGTTTATACAGTCCATAGACTTTTAATTATGAGACCTTTCTAGTTTGTTATTTGTTATAAGTATATTTACAGCCTTACATACACACATATCAGTACTTCAAGAATGGGCAACAATGCCCATCCAGTTTTGCCAGAATACCATTCACTAGTTCACGTGGTGTGTTTCCAGGCTGTTCTTAAAATATCCAAACCAATATTTGTCCTGTTCCATTCTACCAGCCTAATCCATTCAGTGGCCACTCTGCCAGTGAATCACTCAACACACCTTCCATTCCCACAGATATTTCCACAAAGGAAATCTGATGATTCTCTAGCACTTCCCAGCAACCCCAAACACCCCTAGAATCAGCTATCCCCATATGCCCAACACGCGCAAGCAAGCTCACCTCCCAGATCACTGCAAAGGGTACTGCACAAGACCAAGTGCTCTTAGTCTTTCACAATAACTCAGACTTCCACTCTTATTTAAGTCCTTAATGTGTTTGGACCAAAATACATTTTAAATATAAAATTGCACTTATTTTATTTTTTTTTTTATCAAGAATCAACTTAATGAGCTAAACAAAGTGTTGGGATGCCATCAATATGTGTACATGTGGTTTAAAACAGCCCCTTTATTATATATATTTATTTTTAAACCAAAAACATCATTGCCAAGAATCATCTTGGAGGCTCCTCAGAGCCATTAAACATCATCATCACTCTGTCTCCGTTACCATAACAACCTGGGAGCATTTGTTTCTGTTAGTGTGCCTGTGTACTGCATACCAGAGGCTTGTGATGCACCTGTAGCAAGCTTCACTTCACTGCAACTTCAAGCCTAAATTCCCTCCCTTTCAGTGTGGCAGCAGCCAGGAAAAGAACAGAGATCAAACAGATGAAAAAAAAAAAAACTCCCAACAAGCCGCCACAACAAGAGATAATGCATTCTTCCAGGCTTCCCACCTCTCACTCAGCTGATGTATAAACAAACTGTTCTCTGCCAAAATAGCCCAAATTACAGTTTTACCTACCCCCTTCCCCTGGATCCAGGCTAAAACACCAAATGTTTCTTCCTATTACACAAGCATCAGTAAACCTCAATCACAAGCCGCAACCCACAGCTTCCCGGAGATGAAAATGGTAACATACAACAGCTGCCAGACACAGCTGCATCTACACACACCATGTCAGGCTTAATCAAACAGCACTCGCAGCTATCATACCTGCCATGATTGATATTAACTATGTTTAGACATAATAATAATGAGATTTGTACTAGCTGCCAGAGACAGCTGCATCCATGCACACCATATCAGGATTGATCAAACAGCACTCCTAGCTGTGATACCTGCCATAATTGATATTAACTATTTTTAGACAGAATAATGATGACATATGTACTAAGAGCTTGCTACTATTATTTAACCAGGATATACCTGACATTTCTAATCATACTTTAACTGAAGAAGGCATTAGTCTCCATGACAGCATTTTTTTTAAAACACTCTAATGTTACTGCTATTATATATGATGTTAATTTGTTACATTTGAGTCTGAACTCTGATGAATGGTACCTTGTTGCATTAATTAATTACTTAAATTATTATAAGTAAAATCAATCAAAAATTAAAAAGATAAGTATTCATTGAGTTCAAGTAGGGGAATAGAAATGTCTATGTTTGTATTATATGTTGCTTTGTTTGACTTATATAATGTAAATAGTAACCCATCTTGACCTGCCTTTGTTTGCAAAGAATTACTGGACTCTTTGAACATTCTGAATAAATCATTACTGTTTCTCAGTTGTTTAAGAAACCTTTCTTTTTTTTTAAATAAAAACAGATGACAAGTGATGTACCATATCAGTAGATCCTTTGAGAGATGTAGTTGTAAGAGTTATTTTTTGGGACAGCTATTTTGGAATCATTTTTTTTTGTTTCTTCTTTCTAGCATCAGTCCAAGGATTTGTTTCTTTTATTCTTTTAAGAACTGGGACCATCCATTCCATTCCTTCTAGGATAGACACTATGTTGATGTTTTTGATGAATATAGTAGCTTCTTCTAAGTCATTAAAGGTTCTCATCTCATCGGCAAAAAATATTTTTATCTTGGCTGAAAAGGCCAGCTGTGCTTTAATGGTGTTTTGTTTCAACAGTTTTATTATTGGCCAGACTTTTTTCCCTTGTTCTAGTATTCTGGAAGAATAATCATTGTCAAACCTTATCAGGCTTTGATTGTATTTTAAGGGAGATTTTCTCCAAGCAGTTTTTAAAATTAGTTTGTTGTCCAGAAATAAAAGAAATTTTATAACTATGGATTTAGGTGGAGTATTTGTTGATTTAGCAGCAGGTTTCCTCAATGTTCTATGTACCCTTTCAATTCCAAATGAAAGTCCCTTTTTCACGTCTAAAAATTCAGGAATCCAGGTTGTTAAGAATGAAATAATGTCTTCTCCTTCACTGTTTTCAGGCAGACCAAAGATCCTTATGTTGTTTCTCCTTTCCCTGTTTTCTAAGTCATCTATTTTGTTAAGCAGCCATGTATTCTGTTTAAGCAGAAGTTCTTTCTGGAATTCTTCCTCTTTGAGTCTCCCTTCAATGTCATTTAAAGAAGTCTCTATATTTGTTATTTTTGTATGGTGTTGCTGTAATAGTTCCTTAAGAGTATCAATCTGTTTCTGAGAATTTAATTTGAGGTTTTTAAAGTAATTTAGAAAACCATCCATCTTCAAAGATAGTTCCTGTAAGGTAGATGTCATCAATGCCAGTTATTTTTTCAAAGCAGCATCTGGATGAGAATTCCTTGAGTTGTTCATACTCAGTGACTCAATATATCTCCAAGTTACTTGACAGGAAAATGTGTGTATATCTCCACCAGAATTGATATTTATGTAGTTTAGTAGTTTATCTATAGATTTCTGACGTTTTAAACTTGAAAATAATAAAAATGTCTTATATTATTATACTAGTTTATGGAGCTCTCAAAATTCACTGCTCTAAGTTGGCCATCTAGGCTCTGCCCCTCATCTCTGACAAGTTCTGATACCCTTGATAAGTGTAAGAAGGGGTTTGGGAGATGAAACATTTACATGCATGGGCCTGGGAGACTAACCGTTTACAGGTTGCCTGTGCCCATTAGAGACATAGGTGACAAACCAGGAATGTATTTCTTGTTCCCCATCCAACTATCCAAGTTACACTTGAATTGGGTTAGGGAGGAACTCTGCTTCACATGGATGGGGAGCCTGTTCCAGAGACAGGGTAGTCTCTGGTATACATACCTGTGTCTCCAACAGGTGCTATTTATATCACAGGCAAGGTTTAAGTCTTTAGAAATGGTAATTCTGGTGTTGTTTGTTTTGTTGATATACAGGAGGTCTATCAGAGTGGGATCTGACAATGCTCTGTATGCCAATCTCCCCTCAAAAGCCTGTAGGAGATGAAATACAGGGATAGGGCCTTGAGATGGTCTGCACAGGACATTTTACTTATGCCCTGTATTCTTTTAGTGAGGAACCTCTGTGGATGTTCAGAATGTTGGATATGCCTGGTTAGGCACATACCAAAAGGGACATTGTACTTAATGATAGGTCTGATGAATGCTGAATACAGTGGAACAATGACTTCCTTGGACATAGATGCTATACATACATTTGTTTATAAGCTATGCAGCATAGACTGATTTCCTCACTACTGTAGACATGTGATGGTCAAAGGCTAGATTGCTGTCTATATGTGTCCCTAAGTCCCTGACTACTGGGAAAACTCTAAGGAGTGTGTTGTCAATATGATAGTTATCAAGGCTGCATGACTTCCTGAAGGATACTATTATGCATTTCTTGGCATTTAGTTTTAGTCCATGGCTCTTTGTCTGTGTCAGCCCTTCTTGGAGAAGATTTCTGCCAGTGTAAGATTCAATGACAGTTCCTAATTTGCAATCATCTGAAAATTTAGTCAGCCAGAGACCACTGACATTGGCCTTGACTTCAAAGAAGTAAATGCCAAAAAGGAGCGGTCCAAGGACTGATCCTTGAGGGACTCCAGTTGTGACTGGCCTCTTTGTAGAGGTGGACTCCCCAATTCTAACTTCATGGGTCCTGTCTGTGAGCCAGTTGGCTATCCACCAGGTGACATATTGGTTTGTACCTAACTACTTAAGTTTGTCAACAATGCTTGAGTGGGGTATGACCTGCACATGACAAAACCAAACTAGTTTGTATCCAGTGTCTGGATATTTACTATATCACTAGTGATCATTTCTATGATAATTTTTCCATGGCTTTACATATAAGACTAGTGAGACTTATGGGTTTGTAGTTTCCAGGATCTGTAGATGGCCGATCTTTGTGCATAGGTATGACAGTTTTACTGTTCTCTATTCATGAGGCAAGAAACCTGTTGGGAGGTTACAGTTAAACACAAATTCCAGAGGGTCTGATAGGTCACATTTCATGTTATTTAGAAGGCATCCAGGGATATTGTCTGGGCCCACTGATGCAGTGTTTTTGGCCTATTGTGGCATCTTCCTTGGAGAATTTATAATGCTGCTTAATGCTAAACTCATACCAGCCTGTGACACATATTCGGGGATCTCCATGATGTTTCCCTTCCTATAGTCTAGGAAGGTGTGTCTCGGGTCATTTACACCCACATGGACTATAACTGAGTCATACTGGCACTTGTTGTCCAGTGACCTGAGTGTATGCATAATGTGGCAGATCGTGGCCTCTAGTAAACAACTGACCATGACTTTCTCACAGTGTGTCTCACAGTGGGATCTTCAGTAACCAGTATATGGAGTCTCCAGTGACCAGAATATGGAGAAGTATGTGGAGAATATTCTTTCTAATATACTGTAGAGAATATTCTTTCTAATATACCATGGAATTTTATTGTCTAGTTCTTGCAATATACAAACAGAGAATTAGCTCTGCATTAGTGCATCTAGTTGGGGAATAATTAGATGATTGCTGTGCATGTTTCCCTAGATTGTAGTAATTCCCTTTTCTTAAAAAGGAAACTTACCATTCATCAGGTCACTGAGGGATATCAATGTACATTTTCTGCTTTGTTTACTATATTATATGCAAGACAGTTGACAGCATTCAGGATGCCAGGGGATGTGGAGGTGTTTATTAATACTATGGTTCACCAATCACAGCTTGCTTACCTAGAAGAAGGAATGTGGTCATAGACACAGATCATTCACAAATGGAGGGTAAGGAAACATGCAGCCCTAAGCTCACCAGGGAAAAGGCAGAAAACTCTGCCTACAGTGAAGTCAGCCCCCTTGGTTTCTGTAACTAAAGAGTCATTTAAACATTCCTTATTTTTGCCTGTGGTGACAGTGAGTAACAGTTTTGCCCTACTGGCTGTGGTTTCAGAAGAAAAGATAGCAAAAATTGACTTTTAACACCCTGATCCGTCATCAGTTGAGCAGACAAGTCATAGGACTGGTTTGCAGCACTGCATGTGACAAATGGGAACCTGCTGACCTGAAGGGTCTGTGAAGTCACTGTCATTTGAGCATTGCCCGCATCGTTACTACATATATGGCCTGAGGGTGAGGCATTTTGGGTCTCCACCCCTCTACTGAACTTATAATTGTTTTTCTTGTTTGTACTGTTCTACTGCCAGGTGATTAACTGCTTCTTTCCTTGTATGCAATATTTTTTGATCTAAGCAAATGTTAGGTAATGCATCTCAATTTTTTTTGTTAAGAGATGAAAAAGAAGGTTTGTCCTGCAATACTATGTATTACTTACTTTCTGTTTTGGAGGAGGTTACAATGTAACCTTCCATCTAATTTAACGATTAATAGATGTGTGGGGATAATATACAGTTTGTTGGTGAGGATAAGTCAATGCCCTGAATATTGATATCTAATGTAATGCTATCTAAAGTGGTATCAGCATAATGGTTCTATATCATAATTAATGCTAAGAGTGGTCTGAACGCTGCCCTTTTCATACCCCCCTTCCCTGTTTTGTCATCTTAAGTAAGATAGCCAATTCCAGCGTTGGGAGGTTTACTGAAGTTATATAGAGGTATTGTGATTGATGTGATCATTGTTCATTGCTTGTGTGATTTTGTACTGATTCTGGGGGTGGCCCTTGGTTGAGGATACTTTGGAGCTCTTAGGTAGGAGGGGCTGTTCCTGCTCCCAACAGAAGAGGCCTACCTTATGTTGACATTTGATAGTAACATTGCTGACCACAAGAGAAATTTTTTTCTTCTTTTTTGAGTTTTTTTATTTTTTTTATTTCAGTTGTAGACCAAACAAGCTGACTTTCTGATGGTTGATGCTGGCACTTCTGTTATTTCAAGTTATTTGACTAGGAATGCTGGTCCCTTTATATCAGGTGGTCTTCTACATGAGGTCAAATGTGTCTCATGGCATGTTTGAGAGTTAGCAACTGCTATGAAGCTGAAAACTAATATGGTCTTTGTTCAAGACACCAGTCTCAAAAGCAAATACTGAGAAGGTTTACATAAGAAGTGGAAAGGCTGGGGTATTTCAAATTGTTTACCATAGCACATTCAGGAAAGGTTATCTTTACTTGTGCACACAATTCTCAACTGCTTACTGGATTCTTCTATTTATGGCATAGGGGACGGTGGAATTTACAACGGTAAGAAAAGCCAGAGGTGTTATTATTTTGGGCTACTTTTATGGCCCGAGTGAGATGGTCCTCAAATTTTAAGCTAGTTCTTGACTGCCTTGTTAGACCTTGAGGGCTTAGAGCTGCAATGTTTATGAGGGAGATGATATTTATGAGGGAGATGTTAATGCACTCTTGAATCCTAGAGTAAGACAGGCTGTTACAGAAATGGTCTGTGGTGGCCTAAAAGGGGCTCCTTAAAGACTAGTGGTATGTGGCTGCAGCCCACTCTCTAGAGATTTTCAGGATGTGAGAAAGATTTAAGACTCATATCAAGGACTGAGCGAGGTCAGTGTGGAGGCAGCACTGGGCACAGCAGAAAAAAAAGGTTAAACAATTAGAAGCCCATACTGCTATAAATGAGATGCAATATGAAAATTCTGAAAGGTACAGTAAATCGTCAGTAATCAAATTCAGCAAACTGATAAGCAATGTAAGGCCCTGTGTCAACATCAAATGGAAATGATAGAGGCTGTTTTATTGGGTTAGGGGTATTACATCTAATAAGCTACTAGCTGGAGAAAAGAAGTGTTTAGCTTCTATCATAGATGAAAAGGATGTGGTCTACTGTGATGTAGATGGGATTAGTAAGTCTGTCAGATGCTACTATACTTATTTTATAGAGCTAGGGAAGACAATTGAGTTTAAAACTAATGAAGCCTTTTTGCAGCATGTGGATTTGTCACTTTTACTGGAGACAGACTTATTGGCTTTAAACTGCCCTTTTAGAATTGAAGAGACTGTGGATTGTATAATGAACTGCCCCAAGGGTAAGGTGCCTGGTTCAGATGGCTTTTTAGTGGAATGTTATATTAAGTGCTTTAAGGAAGTGCTAAGAAATCTCCTTTTCATCCTGGGCCACAATATTTTCATCCTAGTTCTCTTTTACAAATGGAAAATGAGGCTTATGCCAAGGTTATGGCTAAGCAGTTAGAGGGAGCGTTGCTGTCATTAGTACATCCAACACAGCAAGTTTTTGTTAAGGGAATGTAGAGGGCACAGGCCTTGTGTATTTATGGTTAAATATACTACGGTTGTGCAGAACCTATGTTTTGGATTCCCACAGCTTCATTTTAATAGATCTTCAAAAAATGTTTGACTTGCTGGACTGGGACTTTCTGAGGGGGTACCCTCAAAGCATATGTGTTTCAGGACAAAATTATAGAGAGATGTAAACTGATGTATGCTGAGAGTCTGGCACAGGTAGCACTGCAGGGAATCACATCCACTCCCATATTATAACACAGGACTGCTAGGTGAGGTTTCCCATTATCTCCTTTATTGTATATACTGTCAGTTGAGTTGGTGGCCAGCTGCTGAAGCACGACAGCTCATAATAAGGCATCCAGGTTAATCCAGATGAATGGCTTGCAGATTATGGTCTACTGTGGCTATCAAACCCATCCACAACTGTCTCAGAGATGCTAACTTTTTTGAGAAGTATAGGGCCGTATCCAGCTTGCTTATGCATCCAAAGTAATATTTTATTTCCCCACAGAAAGATAAGAATCTGACACTCTTGAACAGTTTGAGAAACATGGACATTTTATTCTCACGTCCAGTAAATTATAAATGTATTACTCTTAGTTTTGATTTGGCATAGCTAGTTGAATTGAATATACACCCACTAGTAGAGGATATTACGTCATTACTTCACAGATATACAGTGCTCTCTCTTCTCTTTCTGGCCAAGTTATCAGCAGTCAAAAAATGTTGTTTGTCCAAATTTGTATTCATCGTAAGATATTTACTTGATGTTGCTTGACCAACTTATACAGACAAGCTGCAAAAGTTGGTTGCTTCATTCTTGTGGGGCTCTCATCCTCTGGGGGTGTCAGGGAAAATGTTTTGTCAACTAAACTGAGTGGCCTAAGCCTGACAAAGGTTGTTTAATGTGCTAAGGCAGTGGTTTTAGTTGCATTTTGGCAAGCTTGTGCTCTACATAAGCCTATTTCGTTTACCTGAATTGAAGGTTATATGATATTCGGAACAAGGTATGGGACCTGGGTGGAAGACGTTAGAATGGAATCTATGAAAGGAATTAAGAGCTTCGGACCTTGCTGGGAATGACCTATGGTTATAGGAGAGAATATGGAGCTACTGTGTGTACACTAATTTTTTACATCCAATGGGACACTGTCATCATGGCTAAATTTCTGATGACCCCAGCTATTCTGTTTACTGAGTTTTAAACTGATACACTTCTAGCATGATATCCATGTGTCATTAAAGTAAAAATGGGTGATAAAAGCGAGTTTGTGTTGGAAATGTATGGCCAGGGAAGATGATCATTTGTATATAATCTGGATTTACCCTATTATTAAAGACTGCAAAATCGGTTCAGGTCAAGAATTTATCCCCCCCCCCCGCCATCTAGGACTGAACATTAGTTTTTGTGGTTAGAGGGCTAAGCATATCCATTGTATAACTCAGAATGTCTTTGGATGAGACTAACATTGCTCATTTTTATGGCACTTTGTTCTGGTCATGGAAGACAGCCTCAGATGATACACATACGTTTCTGCTGTTTATGAACATAAGCTATGGAATTTCTTTGCATTCTACTACTTGGTGATTATTTATAGGGTATACTTTGTTTTTTTCTTTGGTTGTGTGAAGCTGTTTGCTCTTTTAATTGCTTATGGTGAAGCTTTGCTCTTTTTGCATTATACATCTGGTTATATAATAACATTCAATGGTTTAAAAATAAGCAAAGGAAGAAAGAAAAATATTCATTCACTGATAAATAGTGCAACTGTAGCCTTCCTGTTCATTTGTATGAAATACGTCATGAATATCATCAGTGTATACATGTGACTCAACATGGGAAACATGTCTGAGACAAAAAAAACATGTAGTCTGTTGCTATAGTCTGCCTAGATGGTATTTATTACACAGACAAAAAAAAACACTCATACACACATACACACACACACACACACACACACACACACACACACACACACACACACACACACACACACACACACACACACACACACACATACATATACACACAACAGAATGTTGTTTTTCCTACATAAAAAAAAACAGAAAAATGCACATTGCTTTTGCTTACAAAACCATGATAAAACATATGCTTATTAAGCCAATAATAAAATATGTTTTTTTCCATTAGTGCAAAATATCACATGTAAAAAAAATGAATATGCACATTTGGATTGTGACACTACCTCAGTGTTTATCACAATCATTTCATTTCAGATGTCTAAGTACGACTATTAAATTACTGTTAGGAGAGCATCAAATAAGCAAGACCAGCTTATTAAAATTAATTTCCAAATTATAGGCTCTGAATATGGCCTACCCATCATTACTCTGCTATCACCAAAAATATAGCCCTTTACAAACTACCAAAAACTAGATTCTTCAGTTTGTCTGCCTAACAATCACAAACATCACTGTGTTATCCTAAACAAAAACAAATTGGCTACCAGTCACAGCAGGAGCCATATTTCGCTTAAGTACATTACGATTCATATTACTAAATTAAAATTATTATTGCCCATCTCTAAAAAGGAAACTGATTATCAAATGACAGTACTACTCACTCGGACAATAAAGTCAGGATACAACTGGCAAGACCACCTTACAGGTTATCCATTACTCAGAAAGCTTTTTCAAAAGTTGGCCCAGCATGTTGGACTAGCCTCCCTGATAATATCATACTGATTGATAATCTCAATTTATCTGGAAATAAGCAAAAGAAGTAGTTATTGGAAGAGAACAAGAAGAAAACAAATGCATTGCTTCAGAGATGTATGCTGACAAAAGAAATAACATAAAGTATCGTACCTCGAATTATTATCCCTAGAATATACCATATTATTATTACAGGTAGGCATTTATCAGACAATGTAAATAAACAGCACTTACCTTAAATGACACTGACCCAGTGACGCATGTACTTACAGGTTTCACTTAACTTTCTTGTGTTATTACTTAAATAATTGTGTAGTGCTGCTTGTACGTAAAATAGGGTACTCCACTTGTGAAACACATGATCTTACCTGAAAATGTAACTCTTTTTCAAGAATATATGTAATATTTGCAATTTTGAACTTTACGTGAAAATGTAACTGTATCCCAAGTACTTCAGATGCAGGTTTACAACACTGTAGTACTGTGTATAACACTGTTTCATATATATATATATATATATATATATATATATATATATGTATGTATGTCACTGATTTATGTATAGGTATATCACTGTCTGGATTTTTTTCTCTCTCCCGGGTCATGGGTAAAAAGGGGTCTTGGATCAGTTCACTTATCCAATTAACAGATATTAAATAACTGCACATTGCCAGAAGGTATGAAAATGGAGCTTGTTTTCCATTTGTTCAGCAGAAATTGTGAAGGGATTTAGTTGGGGTTGGATTCTGTTAGTCTGCATCTGGAAGATATATGAAACCAAATATTATAAAAGCAGATCTCCATGGAAAACTATTGGTTGTGTATGTTATTATTCTTCTAAAACTTCTACCATTTTGGACAGCTTCACATTACATTAGCTGGATGGCAGAAGATTTAGTCTTTTCCTTAAGTGGCTTTAATATCTATGTATGTTCATGTGCTTCAGTTTCTAATCTAGCCTCTATTCCAACACACTCTTTCTTTGAGACTGACATTTCCCTTTGGTTTACACTCATCTTCACATAGTTTTCATGCAAGTTTCAACTAGATGCTAGATTAGAAAGTGAAGCACAGGAACATACATAGCTTCCCACACTGTGCAGTAATGGTATTATAATGCTATAGTAATGAACAATGTTAGTTAAGTGAGTGAGTGAGTGAGTGAGTGAGTGAGTGAGTGAGTGAGTGAGTGAGTGAGTGAGTGAGTGAGTGAGTGAGTGAGTGAGTGAGTGAGTGCATATTTAGAGAGGGGCACCAACACACTGCCGTATTATGAAACCATACATTTAATCCCCATACATTCTGGCAGCAAGCCATTCTTTAAGCAGTTCATCAGATGGTAATAAGAAAGAAAGGATATGCAGCCTACATTCAAAACATCCTGAGTGAACTTGGTTACAGATTCACTGCCTTCGTCAAATAACACCATTAGTTAGAGCCCAAATAAGTCATAACTTCACCAATGCCATGTATAGATGTTGTGCTCAGCTTAATCCTCTATTATTAGACGCATGACCATGTCTATAATATTCTTCTGAAGTCAGACTAGAACAGTAAGGGAAACAGCACAACAACAACAAAAAAAAAAAACAGTCTCCATTGTCCCATTTATTTTTATGCTCAAGCAACTCCCTTCCCAAGAGTTATGACTACTAATTCTCTAGTACAAGTCCATTGGATGGGCAAAGGTGTATCTAGGGTGGGACAAAGGATGCAGTTATGCTAGGAAAAAAGTGTTAGGGGGCCTGTCTGGCACATGCTGATCAGTCTTTAGCACATTAGCAGCATTCATTATCACATTTGTGATCAGGATTGAAATGGTTTACCTCTCCATATGTGGTATAAACTGCAATAGTCATTTGTTCCATAACAAGCGATTTGCTACAGTTTATAAAGAAAAGAAGAGATGTATATTTTTAATCACTTATATTTCTAATTCTTATTTCTATCTGTAGCAAGTGGAATGCTGTAATCTTCAGTAGGGTTGGCATATTGGCTAAAATGCTTACCTGACAGACACAAGGTACAGGCTTGATTCTCACCCTGGGAAACATGGCTAGGGTTAAAAAGCTAGGGTCATCATCCTAGTAATCAGCCGAAGTTACGTCTTCCAAAGGTAGTAGTACAAAATGCTTTTTAAACATGTTAAATCTCATTGTCAGACTCTGAGAAAGAATAGTGACTTACTTTGGAAACTATGAGCTTTAGGACATAAGTTAATTATGCCAAATAAAAGTAACTAGCAGAACTTTAGACAGTGAACTTAACACTCAGCATAAAAGTGAAAGAGTTTGTTTTCAGCAGTCGGCAACACCCCTCCTCAGTCCCCCCACAATACTTGCATGTAGTTTCTGAAATAGTGTAGTTTAAAGTCTTTAGCTGATTTAGTCAAGGAGCAAACCATATAAGTAGGCTGTCTGTTTCTATTGCACCTGTCACCACTGGGCTTCCAGATATTGGCTAAGGCTCTTGCCACCCCCATAGTGCCTTTTTTAGGCAAGGCTCAAAAGACAAACCCACCTCCTTAGATAACAAAAATGGAAAAAAACTAAGGGTAATGCTGCTCAACGCCAGAAGTCTAAATCTCAAGATGCAGGCACTCGATGCACTCCTCAGTATGGAGAACATCGACATCTGTGCAGTAACTGAAACGTGGTTCAAGGCTCCTGAGAGCACCCCAGTGCTACCAGGCTATACCTCGTATCATGCTTTTTGGCCCCAAAACCCGGGCCAAACCACAATATTCCATATTCATCAAGGACACCCACACCTCCAGGTTAGTAGCAACACATGAAGCATCGGAGACCATATAGGTGCAACTAACCATAGGCAAAACTGCTATACAACTGGTAGCATGTTACAGACCACCCTCCTAATCTCAGGAAACCCACTCAGCCTTCCTGAAGACATTGGTGGATATGAATGTATCACAAAATACCATCATACAGGGAGACTTCAACTACCCTAACATAGATTGGGTACATTATTCTAGCCCTAACACCCTAGCCCAAAGGTTCCTGGAATTCATAAATTCAAATGCACTGGAACAACTAGTCACCTCTCCCACTAGGGGAGATAATATACTAGACCTGATCATCACAAACATGGGGAAAATATGCTCCAAACCGGAGGTATACCCCTCACTAGTGAGATCTGACCACAAACTAATCACCCTGGATATACATATCCCACCTCCACCCCCAGCACAAAAGACCACAGTGAAAAACTTCTCCAAAGCAGACTTCACTCTTCTTAAGACTGAGATGGTATCCTTTAAGCCCACTGGGCCAGTGGATACCACATCCCACATTGCTGAATCCTTCACAAATGCCTTCTATGGACATCTCCAAGAATGCATGGATCATGCAATCCCAAATAAATCCAAGTCCCTCTCCACCAAAGGCAAGCGTCCTGTCTGGTGGACCTCAGCCATAAACAAATTGTATAACAAAAGATGGAAGCTACTGCACGACAGAGCAAATTCCCATAAAGGGAAGACATCTCTGATCAACACTAGCAGGAAACTATGTTCTCTCATAAAAACATCCAAGGCCAACTTTGGGAGAAAAATCGGTAAGGATACTAAAGATAACCACAAAGCCTTCTTCAGCTATGTTAGAAACCTGGGCAGAAACCCTCAGATATGCTCAGAGTTAGTTCACAACAACAAAAAATACACTGAACCCACAGATATTGCCAACATTCTGGCTGACAGGTTCAGTGCAAATTTCTCCCCTCCCTCACCCCCAAAAGAAGAAATACTTATCCCAGCTGAATGTAATCTCCCTGTCATCTCAGATATCCAGGTGAGAGCCACCCTCAGCCAAGCTAAAAACACAGCATCAATGGGACCTGACAGTATCCCGGGTTGCGTGCTACGTGAACTCCAAGAGGAGCTAAACCCACACATAAAAATGCTATTTAACCTTAGCCTTACTACAGGATATGTACCTGAACACTGGCGTACAGCAACAGTGGTCCCACTCCACAAAGGGGGTACCTCTACAGACCCTGGGAACTACCGCCCCATAAGCTTAACCAGCCTGGTCTGCAAAGCTATGGAAAGAATCATTATGGAACTCATAAACAGAGACATTGGGGACCTACAGACACTTGACTCCACCCAGTTCGGCTTTGTAAAGGACAGATCCTGCCTTTTGAACCTGGTTGACTTTTTCAAAACAGTCACTAGAGCCATTGATGAGGGCAAAGCAGTCCATACAGCCTACCTGAACTTGGCTAAGGCCTTCGACACAATACCCCACTCAGGCATCATAGATAAGCTCAACAGCTTAAATGTAAACCCCTATGTCACTAGATGGGTTGCAAACTGGCTAAAGGACAGAACCCATAAAGTTAAAATCACTGGAGCAATGTCAGACTCAAAGCCAGTCACAAGTGGTGTCCCACAGGGATCTGTCCTGGGACCCCTCTTGTTCGGCATTTATTTCTCAGATGTTAAAGCAAACATGGGAGGGTTGTGGCTGACAAAGTTCGCAGATGACTGCAAACTAGGCACCATAGTTGATACACCAGTGGACACATACATCCTACAAAAAGGCCTCACAGAAACAGACAACTGGTGCCGGAGTCATGGCCTTAAACTAAATGCCAAAAAATGTATAGTCATCCCCTTTGGGAAAAACAAAGTACCCACAAATTATCACATAGACAGCAACCTGCTGAGTACGGAAAAAGTAATCAGAGACCTAGGGACCCAAGTTGACAGCGACCCCTCATTTGACACCCACGTTGCCAAAGTGGTTAGAAAAACATTCTACCTTGCACACCTTATCATGAAGGGATTTACATCCAGATCCAAGGATGTCATTGTACCCCTATACTCCTCCCTCATCAGACCCATGATTGAGTACAATGCCCCATTTGGTATGTACCTCACCCGGCATTTGCAACAGCTGGAGAGACCACAAAAGTACCTCACCAAGAGGATCAAGGGTCTCCAACATATGTCTTATTCTGCCAGACTAAAGAAACTCCAGCTCTATTCAGTAGCATACCGCCTGCTCAGAGGTGATCTCTGCCTGACGTACAAGGCCATGTCCAATCAGGAACTGATGGACATGCTCCACCTCAAAAAATCCAAATCCATCTGAACCACAAGAGCTAAATACTTAAACCTCGGCACACGTATGAATAGGACATGCTGGAGGGATAGATTCATAACCCAGAGGCTTCTCATGCTCTGGAACAAGATCCCAGTTCATGTTAGGCAGAGCCCCTCACTGACTCTCTTCAAGAGAAATCTTGATGAGTGAATGGGAGATCATAAGTTTACCCCAGGGGTCACATCTGTGTCACTACTAGACAGGGGCACAGTAAACTAATTATTTTATATAAGGGGACCTTCACTGTGTCACTACTAGATAGAGGCACAGTATTCTAAATCTATTCTGTGCATTTTGCACCATTTTATGGGGTGGCGAAAGCCACATCACTATGGCTAGGCTTACAAATGCCCCAGGGCAGATAGCCTAGTACTAAACTATGAAACTATGAAACTATGATGGAATACTGCATTAGACAGTGCCTATTACAAACTGTAGGTGAAGATATTTATACTCATCAGCCTATAGTGTATTACTGGCATTCAGAAATACAGGCCAGTATTGCATTTGCGGTGAGGACTGAAACACTTTTGAAATACTTTAGTACTATGTGTGTGGCATAAACTTTAGAAGTTTTTTTTTGCTCCCTAACTTAAAGGGTTGAGGGGAGGCCACCAGATTGGGGAATGTTACAAGGCACTAACATTTATTGGCATAACTCTGTGGGAAGGTTTTCCTATATGTTCTTTTTCTTCATTTATTAAACATACCAAAACATTTTAACAATAAAGATAAACATAAAGTAGCATTCCCAGTATTTCTGAGATGGAGGAGGTCCAGGAGGACAGGGCATCTCATAACTTGAAAGGTAAGGAAGAGATCATGGTGTAGAAGCCTGTATGGGACAAAGAAAAGCAAAATGCTTTTCAGCCCCCCCCCCCCCCCAGTAGCTAACATAACTTAGTCTTTTGTTTTTTTTTAAATATTGCAGTTTTTCAAGCTGTGCAACATGTTTAGAACAATGCCCTACCAACAGTACACTGTATTCTGTAACTAACCTGACAAAGAAGACTAGAGTGGGATTATGACATTCCTGGACCTGAAGGATATACCCTTTGTAATTAATCAGGAAACTTAGAAAGATTTTGTAACTATAACTGACATGTACTGATTGAATGATAGTTAAGTGATTAAAAAAGTTTTCTAAATCTCTAATGACTATGTCGATCTTAAGTAGGGTCCTCTTTATTTGGTAATTAAAAGAATAGATGACCTCTTTGTGTGGTAATAAATAAGACAAGCTTGGCCTCTTTATGTGGTAATTAATAGGACAGGCTTGACGTCTTTATGAGGTAATTAATAGAATAGACTTGGCCATTTTATGTGGTAATAGGACAGGCATGGCCTCTTTATGTCATAAATAACAGGCTGGACTTGGCTTTTTTATGTAGCAGTTAATAAAACAAGCTTGGCCTCTTTATGTGGTAATTAACAGGACAGGCTTGGCCTGTTTATGTAGTAATTAATAGGACAGACTTATCCTCTTTATGTGGTAATTTATAGGATAGGATTGATATCTTTCTGTGGTAATTAATAGGATAGGCTTGGTTTCTTTATGTGGTAATAGGAAAGAACTGGCCTCTTTATTTGGTAAATAACAGTATAGACTTGGCCTTTTTATGTAATACCTAATAGGACAGGCTTGGCCTCTTTATGTGGTAATTGGCAGGATAGGCTTGGCCTCTATATGTGGTAATTTACAGGACAGGCTTGGACTCTTTATTTGGTAATTAACAGGATAGAGACAGGATAGGCTTGGCCTCTATTTGTGGCAATTTACAGGGCAGGCTTGGCCTCTTTATTTGGTAATTAACAGGATAGGCATGAATTCTTTATGTGGTAATTAATGGGATAGGCGTGTTTTCCAAAGACAGCTAATCTATTTTTTTTTTTTTTGAAATTAAGATAAAGGGCAGGTCAGTACACCATGAAGGATATAACTGCCAATGGATGAGGCAGTAATAGCACCCAGTTTACAGTCATTGGCAAACTTTGCTAGCCATAGGCCTCTGACATTTGCTTTCACATTGGAGAAGTAGATGCCAAGGAGGTGGAGACCCAGGTCAGAATCCTAAAGGACACCATTAGAGACATTCTTTTTAGAAGAGGGCTTGTGGGTCACTAGTCACATTGTTTATGAAGTTAACCAACATACATTCCATGATTTTGTAGAGGTAAGGCTAATAGAATAGCAATTGTCAAGTCTGTAGTGGAGCTGCCCTTTTGGAGTGGCACTACAGTGGCCATTCTCTGTGGTTGGAAGTGGCATTGGTGCAGGAACTGATTAATCACTGTTGAAGCCAAGAAGAATAACCAGCAAGACTAACCAAGTACTTCAATGAGGGTATAGCCTAGTGCTTGTATGGGCTGGAGAGTAATAGCATTACTGTGGGCATCAGTGCCAGGCAGACATTAGGACAGGTAATAAATAACAAAGTCGGTAGTATGATGCACACTACCAGTTGTTTCACAGCCATAGCCTGCTGAATGCCTAAATCCAGGACTGTATGGTCAGCTAGGCCAGGAGAGAAGATCAGAGATAGCACTTCATATGAGTATGCTTGATTGAACTACCACTACTCCTTGGAGAGCAGCAGATTTGATAGAAAAGAATAAAAAGTAATACCAGACAGAGATATGTGTTTTATTTTATCAGAGCTTACCAATATGCAAACGTATTTCTACTTCAAGACCACAGTGAACATTTTGCGTGTATATAGCAAACACAGGCACATCTGTACACCCACGCACTCACACACCCCCATACACATTAAGAGCAATTAGAGAAAGTATGGGCAAGGCAAGCTATACCAAGACCTTCCCCATGTACAGATACAGACTCACACACATACACACATCATATATAAATTGAGCCCATTGCTCAGAATGTAACTTTGAAATATAAGAACATTTTTAGCCATACCTGTTTAGATATTCTCTGTGGTATTATTATTTATTTATTTTTTTTTTGCAAAAACCCCCCCAAGAAATGTTCAGTTTACCACTAGTGTATTATGATCCCTAACCTTTTCTGCAATATCTCAAACAGGCAAAGTTTGTGAGTTGAAATTTGTATTTTTGCCCTTTTTAAAGCTATGTTGGCTGCTAGTTCTGAGCCCAAGGTTGTTGTACCTTTATCATTATAAGCTACTGTGTATTTTTTCTGGGTGGGGTCTTCTAATCTAATTACCATGACATTTAGAAAACAGGTAGGAAATGATGCAAAAAGAGACAGAACAGGAGAATTTAGTTGAGGTGGTAAAGCAGGTGAGTCTGAACATGCTGTGTTTTGCTGAAATGTGTACTAGAGGAAACACTCAGACTTGGTAGAGAGAGTCTGATCTGACTAACTAGTCATGTTTATCAGCAGGGGAATGAAAGTGGTTCATGACCTCTGGGCTGTAGGCTGCTTAGCAGATGTAGCAGGTATGAGCCCCTAACAAAGACAAGTAGAGATGCCTCCAATTAAGACACAGGTTGAGCAAGTCATCAGAGCATGTTGGTGATATGCTTTGGCAATGTATTAGTTTAAGGGTGTGCACACTTATGCAACCAGCTTATTGTACGTTTTTTATTTTTTATATTCCCCTAACAGATTTGTTTGTTTTTTCAATTGAATTGTACAGGTTATAGGTCACATTGAAGGTGGGAAAAGTTTTGAAATTAATTATTGTGGTCTAATTTTTTATATCAGAAAAACCTGGCATTTTAGCAGGGGTGTGTAAGCTTTTTATATCCACTGTGTATGTATGTATGTATATCTATATACATATATTATATATATATATATGTGATCATATATATATATACATTGTAACATAAAATATATATATACGCATAACATAAAAATAAAACCGAACCAACACACTACACAAAAAACAACAAAAAACACTACATAAACACACTACTATCCCAAACTATAACATAAACTACATACCCACACCTCAAGTCAAAGACACTACACTCTACCTGCACTGCACCCAAACCCAAACCCCACCTAACTTACCCACCCCCCAACCTATCGCATTACCACACCTATCACAACCCTCTAACCCACACTCACCCCTGCACCCCAACCCTGTATTGCACCCCCTAAACCGCACACTTAACCCTACACCCCGCACTCACCCAACTCACCTATAACACTACCCACACCAACCCAACTCCATTAAAAGACACCCACACCCACCCTGCACCAACACCTGCCCCCTACCCACCCTAACCCTAAACCCACCTAACCTACCCCCCACAGTCCCTCACCCCCGCTCCACCCCTACCACCACTAACCTAAAGTCCACCCCTTACCCCTAACCCACAGTCCCTCACTATAGCACACTTACCTGTCACTGTCCCTAACACTAAATCCCACTCCTCACCTACTGCAGTTACTACCGAGCTGTATTTATTCTCCTCCGCCGGATTCCATCCATTTGAACGCGAGTTCGTTTTTAAAGGTGACCCATATATATATGTGTGTGTGTGTGTGTGTGTGTGTGTGTGTGTGTGTGTGTGTGTGTGTGTGTGTGTGTGTGTGTGTGTGTGTGCACGCTTACAATTATATACTCTATACAGATCCTATTAGTTATTCTTTTTATTATAAAAAAAATCTAATAAAACATTGTACTGCAAACTTTAAAAAAGAAATTCAAGGTAAACAATAAAACTTAGGTAATGAAAATATCAAGTGAATAAAATATATTTACCTGGCATTTGAAGAATCTGTGCTGTATAAGATAGTGGATGTCACCTGGATTCTTGCAATATCTGTACAAGGGCAAAAAGATTGTACATCACATGAAGGCTTTTAAAGGATTAAAATATAAAAGTATAGCTGTATAAGTGATAGATACATTCAGAGTTGTGCAATGAAAAAAACTTTTGTTTAAAAAAAAGAGAGGGAAAGATAACACAGTGCAGTTCTAACTCATTTAATCACTGCTTATATACTGCAAAAAAGCTTCATTTATCATCATTGCAAGGCATGCTGATCATTTTGCAGATTCCCTGTGAAAAGCGATAGCCATTTCTGAACTCAGCACCTTAGGCAGAAGAGCCCAGATAGGCGTTTATTGTTATCAAGCCAAATCACAAGTCAGAAAAGGAAAAGCTGCTGAAGGTGCAGGAATCTTAGAAACCAGATTATATGGTAAAAAATACAGCAGCAAAAATGCGTTAGAAGGGATTTTAATGATAAAAAAAGAGATTATGAAAAACATTGTAATTCAGTCACTGGAGATTATGCTGAAGAAGTAAAATATTACTTACTGAAAGTTCAGAATAGTAAAATAAGTTTTAACCCTAAAATAAAGCTACAGAAAGTTTTGAATTGTGAGCTCTGTCTGTCTGTCTATCTGTATATGTATATATATATATATATATATATATATATATATATATATATGGGTTCCATACACTAGATTGAATTTTCACTAATTCGAAATAGTGCATGGAATGCTCACTGCAGCGAAAGTGCACTTAATCGAAAGTGCACTTACGCGAAGTTCAGTACAATGAAAGGGTGTTGTACTGAACTTCCTGCAGTACTCATGGACCTTAGGGTTAGGGCATAGGTCATAGTAATGGGATAGCCCTATGGGCTATGCCTTACTATGACCCATGCCCTAACCCTAAGGTCCGTGACAACTGCAGTGCAATGAAGGACATAGCAATGTTCTCCACTATGGTGTGATAGTCATGAACCTTAGGGTTAGGGCATGGGTTAGGGTAAGGGGATAGCTTTATTAACTATCCCCTTACCCTAACCCGTGCCCTAACCCTAAGGTCCATGACTATTGCACCATAGTGGAGGACATAGTTGTATTTTATGTCCTCCACTGTGCTGCGGTGTTTTCGGTGAAGTGCACTTATGCAAAAGTTCACTTTCATTAAAGTGAACTTTCGCAGAAGTGAGGCTTCCTATTACAAGTTCGAAGTAGTGAACTTTTGTTCTTGTAACAGGAATCCATATATATATATATATATATATATATATATATATAGATATATATATATATATGTGTGTGTGTGTGTGTGTGTGTGTGTGTGTGTGTGTGTGTATAGAAATCCTTCCAACGTATCTTAAGTAGGACATACAGCTGTATACATAAATCACACACACACACACACACACACACACACACACACACACACACACTCCTTTTCTACAGCTGCATAGCATTCCTCCCTGGGTTGGAGCCTACGACTGAGATAAGCCACTGCATGCTCTTCTCCCTCTGAAGAATTCTGGCTAAGTACAACCCCCACCCCATGGTTCGAAGCATCCACCTGCACAATAAATTCTTTGCTGTAATCTGGACTGGCTAACACAGGGGATCCTCCCAAAGCTTCTTTAAACTTCTGGAATGCCTGCTCACATGCTGTGGTCCACACTACTTTATCTGGCCTGTTTTTCTTTGTCAGGTCTGTGAGGGGAGCAGCTATGGTACTATAACTGGGGATGAACTTTCTGTAGTACCCTGCTGTCCGTAAGAATGCCCTCACCTGCTTTTTGGTAACAGGTCCAGGCCATGCCTGAATGGCTTCCACTTTGGCAGGTTCTGGTCTGATCTTACCACTCACTGCTCTATGTCCCAGGTAGGAGACCTCTGCCATACCCACCTGACATTTGCTCGGCTTAATGGTCAACCCTCCCCTCTGTAGTCTGCCGAGCACCTCCCTGACAATTTCAAGGTGCTCTTGCCAGGAATGACTGTAGATGGCAATAGCATCTAGTAGGTAAGCAAGGGCAGACCCCCCTGCTCCTGCTAGGATATGATCTACCAGCCTCTGGAAAGTAAGCATCTGACTCTGTGTGACTATTTCATTTCCTGTAGTCCACACAGAACCTGCTGCTGCCATCCTTCTTTGGCACCAGCACAACTGTGAAGGCCCAGGGACTGTTGGACTCCAGAATTACCCCTAGTTCCAACATTTCCTGTATCATCTCCCTCAGAGTCTGTTTGACTCTCCCAGGTACCCTATAAGGGGCCTGCCTAATAGGCCTTTGTGGTCCTGTATCCACCTGGTGCTGCACCAGGTGAGTGCACCCTGGTTTCCCAGTGAACATGCTCCCAAACTCCTGTAACACTGCTCGGATTTCTTGAATCTGGGTAGAAGATAGCTTCTAGGACATTGCTACCAGTTCCACCAATGTATCAGTCCGAGCTTCACTGAGGATATCAGTCACCATATCTCCCTCAGACTCCCCCTGCAATCCACTCCAAATACTCACCACAAGAGTCTCCCTATCATGGTAAGGTTTTATCGTGTTAACATGGTACAATTTGTGCCCCTGCCTCCTGCCTAGCAGCTCTACAGTGTAGGTAACATCACTGACCTTCCTTACCACCTTGTAGGGTCCCTCACAGGCTGCTTGCAGCTTGTTGTGTCTGACAGGAATGAGAACCTTTACCTGCTTCCCTGCAGCATACTCTCTAGCTTGAGCATTCCTGTCATACCAGACCTTTTCTTGTTGTTGGGTTTCTGCCAGGTTCTCCTGGGCCAAACCCATGAGTTCCCTGAGCATTGTCCTGAGGTTTAAGACATATGCCAAAGACATGTACCATCTGGCACTTCTAGCCATAGCCCATGATATTCCCTTTGCAGGTCATATGGGCATAAAACATACAAAGCGAAGTATTATGCAGAACTTCTATTGGCCTGGAATTTCCAGAAATGTAACAGGGTACTGCAGGATCTGTGAGCAGTGCCAAAAGGTAGGCAAGGCAGGAGCAAGGTAAAATCTCCTTTGATGCTTTTGCCTGTGATTGAGGAGCCATTTCAGAGGGTAGCTATGGATATTGTGGTGCCTCTGAGTACCCCAAGTTCCACTGGGAAAAAGTATATCCTAGTGGTAGTAGCTTATGATACAAGATACCCTGAAGCTGTGGCTTTGTCCTCCATTGAAGCAGAAAAGGTGGCAAATGCTTTGTTAGAGATTTTCAGCAGGGTAGGTTTCCTAAAAGAAATACTAACTGACAGAGGTCCAAAGACATGTATCTGGAGCATTTCTCCCCGGGCCTCCGCTGAAAACAGGCTCTGTGGAACCTAGTCGGACTTTCCCGGTCAACAAACGATAAATAAAATAAAAAAAAAAAAATGCCACAAAAGACTCCTTGTGAGATTCAAACTCACCCTTCCATTCATCTCAAATTAAATCTAGAGGTCCTCTCACCTTATGTCCATACAGGAACTCAAAGGGTAAAAAACCCATGGATTCCTGGGGAACCTCTGTGTAAGCAAACAACAGATGGGGTAAATATTTGTCCCACTCCCTCTTAAACTAGTCTGCAAATGCCTGTAGCATGGATTGAGTGTAGAGTTTAACCTCTCAACAAGACCATTAGTCTGGGGATGGTAGGGGTGGTATTTAGGTGCTTCACCCCACAGTACTTTCGCAGACAAGTCAGCAGGTCTGACATGAAATTGGCACCTCTGTCAGTTAGTATTTCTTTTAGGAAACCTACCCTGCTGAAAATCTCTAACAAAGCATTTGCCACCTTTTCTGCTTCAATGGAGGACAAAGCCACAGCTTCAGGGTATCTTGTATCATAAGCTACTACCACTAGGATATACTTTTTCCCAGTAGAACTTGGGGTACTCAGAGGCCCCACAATATCCATAGCTACCCTCTGAAATGGCTCCTCAATCACAGGCAAAATAATCAAAGGAGATTTTACCTTGCTCCTGCCTTGCCTACCTTTTGGCACTGCTCACAGATCCTGCAGTACCCTGTTACATCTCTGGAAATTCCAGGCCAATAGAAGTTCTGCATAATACTTCACTTTGTATGTTTTATGCCCATATGACCTGCAAAGGGAATATCATGGGCTATGGCTAGAAGTGCCAGATGGTAGGCTCTAGGCACTACCAACTGTTGTATTCCTCTCACCTTCTAGTCCTCCCTCAGGGGTCCACCCGCTATATAGTAACCCTTTATCCTAGCATACGGAATCCCCCTTCCCTTGAGAATCAGGCACCTCACTAGCTTCCCAGCTCCTCTTTCACAGGAAGTCTGGCATCCTCTGAGAGTGGTGGCTCACTGTCAGCCTGGGCCTGGTTACTACTACTCACCTCTGCCCTTGCAGTCACTCTGTCCAAGGGACCAGCAGTACCCACAAGCAGCTGTGGCTCACCTCCAGTCTCACTATTACAGAGTAGCTCCATGAAGTAACTACCTCATTAGTCCTGGCTGCAAGTATGTTTTCTGACTGGGTCTCCCCCAGGCTACCAGACCAACATGCTTGTCTCCAAGCCTAACTGCATGTAACTGCATGAGCACATGGTACTGCATTATCAAAATCATTCTCTATCAGGACATCTGCAGGGATATCCTCAAACACACCTACTTGCTGGCTTCCTTTTCCACCCTCCCAGTCAAGGTGAACCCTAGCCAAAGGTATTTGGAATGGGGTCCCTCCTAAAGCTCTGACAGGAGTAGACTGCCCAGGCAAGTAGTGCTTCTCTGTAACCATTGCAGGCTTCACAGTGGTTATGTCAGAGGCTGTGTCTCTCTTAGCAATGGCCTCTTTGCCATTCACTATGATAGGATATAACCTGTGGTGATAGTTTAGTATCCTTGTTGTCTCAAGAAAACCTACTGTTGGCATTTTGTCCTTCCCACTTACTGGCTCCCTCACCTTTTGTTCCCCACTTTGCCTCTGTGGACATCTATATGTCACATGTCTCCACTGGTTGCATTCAAAACATTTAACCCTAGGTCCTGGACGTGTACCTGGACTAGTGGCTTCCCCTGCTACTGTCAAATTCTATTGGAGCAGTCTGGGCTACCCACCATGGGTTCCTTTAGACCCATGAACAGCACTGGGTGTCCCTTTCCTGTGCAGTGATGCCCTGCTTGCTAGGTATAGGTCTCCCTTCTTCCCCAACTCATCTGAATTAGCACATTGTCTATCAGCTAACCAGATTCTCACGTCCTCAGGCAAAGTGCTAACGGCTTGTTCCCTCATCAAAAGGTCTGCCAGCCCTTCAAAAGTGGTGACCTGACATCCACTCACCCACCTATGAAAGTAAGTGCTCAGTTCAGCAACATATTCACACACACTTTCATCTGCCTTGCGTCTATGCTCACAAAACTTTTTCCTGTAAGCTTCAGGTGTTAGCTTAAAGAATTCTAGCAAACAATTCTTAACAGCAGAATAATCAAAAAATTCACGATCAGGTAGTTTAGACAGCACAGTTACAGCTTTACCATGGAATAAGGGGGTCAAGTACCATACCCAGAGTCTTTGGTCAACATCATACTGTTTACATACCCTCCCAAACATATGAATGAAACTATTAAAATCATCCCCCCTCTGTAAACTACAGAAGAAATTTACTGACCTTTTGTGCTTCTGGGGTCCAGTTACTCCCTTCCCCATTACCTCCATGACTCTGTCAAAGAGTCAGCATCTCATTTTGTGCTGCCTCTGCCTCTCCTTCTCCTCATCTTCCAAGCGTAGCAGTTTCTCATTCTCCTCAACCTGTAGATGTCTCAGTCTCTCTGCTGCTTCTGTTTCCAAATGCCTGGCCTCCAACTCAAGTCTCTTTAGCTCCAGATGGATTTTTTAGTCCTCTGCAGAAAGGTTGAGCTGTCCATTCTCTGAGTTTTGTACGTCCCCAAGCCCAGTCTGATTGTCCTCCTGGTTGCTATTCTCTGATGCAGCTGGGATCAAAGCTGCAATCATGTCTGCTTTAGTCAGATTTCCATGCACCAGTCCTTTAGCCTGGCTCCTTGTCAGCTTACCATACTCCTCTGCTGACATGCTTGCCTGCTCACCTTGACTAACTAAGATAACAAAAGAAATAAAACAACTGTGATCTGAACTGTAAATATTCACTGCATGGCTGATTTAAAGTACAAAACACCTTCAGCGATCACTGTACACAAGCTACAGGAATTCACTATCCACAACACTACAAGCCAATTAGTATGTGATGTGGGAAACTCACCACTATCAAACAATTAATATTTGATCTGGATATCCTACCACTGCCAAACTATTAATATGTGACACATGTCCACTGGCTAAGTAATAAAGGAGCCTCAGTCCTCACCACTAGCACCAGTGAGGGGTGTGCACATTGGGATGATAACAAGTACACACACAGTAAAGTACAATTTCCCTCACACAGAGATCACAGTCAGTCTGGGGCTGGTGTCTCCCTTTCTCTCCAGATCACCAGTAAGACACCCCACTGGCACAGTTATAGGGTCCAGATCTCAGCCTAGTGGTCAAGCTAAAACCTCCAGCACCCTCTCTGTTCAACCAGTGCTTCATGTCCCTGCCCAAGTAGCTGACACACACACACACTTTAAGATTTGATTTATATACAAACACACAGACACTCCTGAGGAAGGCTGGCAAAGGTTCTCCAGCTATGCCCCTTTCTGCCCAGACTATAAGGTAGTACCGACTGCCACCAACCACAAATATCAGCTGATATAAGGCCCTTCCCAAAGGGTGACCAATTTCACTATGTAATATTACTGTTATACAAATAGTAAGTGTGACTGAGCTGCAGGACTATTGAAGTGGCTTGCACAGTATCACCAAATACATGAATGTACTGCAGAGCTTAAACTATCGCTACACAAAACAGCCACAGTTGAAAGGTTTAAAAATATTTAATAATAAATAATAAAAATACAAGACAAATCTTATCAATTCAGCACAGTGCTAATCAAGAGTTCAGAAATCACAGGAACTTTAAAACAATATTGTAGGATAGTCTGAAATAAATATAGGAAACAGCTAGACTAATCTGGCTAAATTCTAACTCTAAGAGAAACTATGTCCTAAATAACTGTACTTACAAGGCAAAGTGCTGGTGAGTTGTTGTCAGCTTCAGACAAAATCCAAAATGCTCAGTCTTTCTCTCTGAGAAAGTCTTAAATTGATAACACCCAGTACTCCTGAGTCATTTCACATTACATAATTTTTATCACTTCTCCTTTAGTTCCCAGGCTAACAGAAACTCAAAATTTACATTTCTTTGTAAGCTGTACCTGGCCAGGAAGTCACAGTAATACAATACACTTTTACATGTAAAATCTAGCAACTATCTCTGTCTTAATAACAATAGAAAGAATTTTCTAGCCCAGACATCCCGTCTCCAAGCTTGAGATCAAACACAGCTGTAATTCTTTACTTAACAGCTTTCTTCCAGCAGGGTGCACTGTGGTTACATTTTTGAAGTTCAGCATATAACACAGTTTTCTTACATTTAGTTTTCTTTACATTTTTTAAAACAAGCCTGTGGATTATATTAATATTTACAATGACATAGAATTATCTACAAAATTCCATCTAGCTAGGCTGGCAGCCTTCACAGAAGCACTATGATGCAGGCCATAGGTTTCAAGAGGCATATGCAGTTTAGGCAGTTGTGTACATTTTGAAAAATGGAGGGGTGTTGCTATGGAGTTGCTGTATGAAATAAACTGTTGTAGAATGCTGCTAGTCTAAAAGAAAATAATGCTAAGTTTATGACTTTAAGGTGTAAAATTGTAACTTGTTTTGATGAGTTCACATCTTGGGGCCATAAGCAGAACATTCTTCTTGTAGTAAATTAATCATTTGCTAGTTTCGGCCATCACTGTGGCTATCAGCAGAGCTTTCTATTTGTTTTAGGCTTTCAGCATTCTGTTGATTTTATTGATGATTATCAGTATTTTGTGGCTGCGATGCAGCACCTTTACTACATAAAAAATAAATACATTTTAAGACATACAGAGCAAAATTTTGAGTCAAAATTAGAGACATTTGGGAGGCATGGTTCCTGTATCACCAATAAAAAGTGCAAATGTGCTTAGAATGTGTACCTAGACAGAAAATGAATAAAGTTAAATTATTTTGAAAATCCATTCCATAAGTGTGATTGCAGGCTTACAGGTAATTTTACTTCTCCTCTCTGAACCGTCATACAAAACAATACTCCTGCTCCATAGGGGCTGCAGGCACCTTAACACCTGTATTTCTGTGTAGCAGGAACTAGCTAGTATAGAAGTTTTCTGCGCCCTTGAGATTCTCAAGCACTTAAGGTTGCTATAGTGCTCTGGTTTGTGATATGACAGGTTCATGGCCTAATTTGTTTTGGAGAAGTGGCAGTATCATTCTGGCCCTTGGACATAAAGCTGGATCCAGTTCTTGGTAAAGTCTGTTACCATGCAGAGTAATGCAACAGTTATGGTAATTCAGGAAGGTTGCCAAATGTAATACAATTCTACAATCTACATCTCAACATTACTGTACTCACATACTTAGTAGAAGTTCATCTCACAGTAGAAAATTAATATAATGCAAAATGTCAATATGGCAGTAAAGGAACAAGAACTAAAGCCACAGGATCCTGCCTTTAAAAGGATATGTTTTGGCACACTTTGAGATACCTATATGGGGTGTTATTGTTGTCTTTCGGCTTTTCCCGGTTAGGGGTCACCACAGCGGAACTCCGGTCCACTAATGATTGGCAGTAGATTTTCATGAACGCCGAGGTGCCAGCTCGGCGTTCAACCTTCAATGAAGGTACGCCCATTTACGCATGTCTTTCGAACGCCCACCCAACCGCGGGGAGGTCATGCAGACTCCACACAGAAGGCACTCCCCGCACTCCAGCCGAGAATCGAACGGGAGAACCTCTTGCTGTGAGGCAACAATGCTACCACTGCACCACCACAGAAGTGAGATACCTGTATGGTATTTAGCTAAAAACACACTAATGACTGAAATTTATACCTCAGAGCTTTCAGTCTAGCACATCTCTGAATTAGATGCCACAACTTAGCCACAAGAAAATATGGCACTATGCCCATGATATGTTATGACTGGAAAAATATCTTTCTAGGTGAAATGCATATGATTTTTACTTCTGAAATAATAAGAGTTTAGTACATGTATATTCTGTAGATTAGTTTTTCTCTTGTGCAGAGGTTAAACAGCCCCCCAGACTAAAGCCAAACATAGTGTCAGAATGTAGTGATAAAAGCCCTCTAAAAAGCTGTATTTACTAGCTTTATATTAAAGAAGCCATATGTCAGTTTCCCAATGGAAGTTCACAGTAAAATCATTCAGAAATTTCTAATAAGATGCTTGCATGCAAAATATATTCATAGTGTTCCAATGGAATGTACTCCTGAGATAATACACTACCATTGACTGTGAAGAAACCACATACATATAATGACCACATCACTGACCAACAGATACTGTTCCTCCTAACTGATCATGTGTCTGCTGTTTGTTTACTTACCTGGCCTGCCACCAGAAATGTTACCCATATCCTATATATTCCTGAAGTCTCACTGAGAAGAAAACAAAAAACACACAGCAACGTATTTTGCTGATATATGACATCCCACCCATGCATCCACTGACATAAATGATAAAATAATTAAATATATGCATGTGCGCACACATAGTTGCATAAATACATAAATATATGTAAGTGCCCTATGCTAAATAAAAGTGTACAGTGCTCTGGAAGTGTGTATTGTTACCATTGCTTACGGATGAAAAAAAGAGAAAGAACATCAAGTCTTTATATACACTTCAGTTTGAATCTTTCAATCAATAGCGTCTGTCTGTAGCCCCATCACCAACTACAGCAATGATTTCAGCATCTATCTCCCATAACTCAACTTTCCATGTCCAGAAAGTGAAGGACTTCCTCTCACACGGTGTGGAACAAATGGACAAAATGTAGAGCACTGGAACACTCGCTAACAAGTAGGAAGTTCATATTGTGATTAAAAACGTGTCCTCATACTTATTAAAAGGTTGCTGTGATGAAATAATATGATTTAGTATTATTTACCATGGCTGTTTGTTAAAAAACACAGTAATAAAAGTATGACAGACCTCTTCAATGTGGGTAGAATATGGAAACTCCAAAATTAGGAGCATTCCACATAATGAGCTACAGCTGAGAGCTATGCTTCCTCATCTTCCCAAACAGCCAATTCTGGCATTCAGCAGTGATCAATAAAAGTGGTAAATAAATAGCCACAGAAACATATTCTACAAGGGGCTGAAGGTATAACTGCAGGAAACCATACCTCTTACCTGTCCCGATTGTGCAAAATATCCCCAATTTCCTGATATATTTTTGCCCTTTTTCTGATATTTTGATAAATTAATGAGGATACAAGATAAGCTGATAATGCCAGACATTGCATTTTCATATTTCCTACTTTCAGAAAATACGTGTTGATGCAAATCCTGTTCAATTAACCTTTTAAATGAATTAAAATAATATTTAAAATTTTCACTGATTTTCTTTGTCTTTTTCCCCTTATTTTGACTATTTTAAGAAATCTTGAGCATATATGTAGGGAGATATGTAAGGAATCATATCTCTTAACTGTCATTGACTTTGCAGAACGTCTCCCTTTTTCATCATATTTTTGTCATAACCTTTATTTCCTGGTAAATCACTGAGGATTATAAGGAAGTGAATAATGCCAGACACTGTAGTCTTATACTATTTATTGTTAAGAAAATTTTTTTGTTGCTGCATCGCCTGCTCACCTTTTGCTGACATGCTTGCCTGCTCGCCTTGACTAACTAAGATAACAAAAGAAATAAAACAACTGTGATCTGAACTCTGAATATTCACTGCATGGCTGATTTAAAGTACAAAACACCTTCAGCGATCACTGTACACAAGCTACAGGAATTCACTATCCACAACACTACAAGCCAATTAGTATGTGATGTGGGAAACTCACCACTATCAAACAATTAATATTTGATCTGGATATCCTACCACTGCCAAACTATTAATATGTGACACCCGTCCACTGGCCAAGTAATAAAGGAGCCTCAATCCTCACCACTAGCACCAGTGAGGGGTGTGCACATTGGGATGATAACAAGTACACACACAGTAAAGTACAATTTCCCTCACACAGAGATCACAGTCAGTCTGGGGCTGGTTTCTCCCTTTCTCTCCAGATCCCCAGTAAGACTCCCCACTGGCACAGTTATAGGGTCCAGATCTCAGCCTAGTGGTCAAGCTAAAACCTCCAGCACCCTCTCTGTTCAACCAGTGCTTCATGTCCCTGCCCAAGTAGCTGACACACACACACTTTAAGATTTGATTTATATGCAAAGACATAGACACTCCTGAGGAAGGCTGGCAAAGGTTCTCCAGCTATGCCCCTTTCTGCCCAGACTATAAGGTAGTACCGACTGCCACCAACCACAAATATCAGCTGCTATAAGGCCCTTCCCAAAGGGTGACCAATTTCACTATGTAATATTACTGTTATACAAATAGTAAGTGTGACTGAGCTGCAGGACTACTGAAGTGGCTTGCACAGTATCACCAAATACATGAAAGTACTGCAGAGCTTAAACTATCACTACACAAAACAGCCACAGTTGAAAGGTTTAAAAATATTTAATAATAAATAATAAAAATACAAGACAAATCTTATCAATTCAGCACAGTGCTAATCAAGAGTTCAGAAATCACAGGAACTTTAAAACAATATTGTAGGATAGTCTGAAATAAATATAGAAAACAGCTAGACTAATCTGGCTAAATTCTAACTCTAAGAGAAACTATGTCCTAAATAACTGTACTTACAAGGCAAAGTGCTGGTGAGTTGTTGTCAGCTTCAGACAAAATCCAAAATACTCAGTCTTTCTCTCTGAGAAAGTCTTAAATTCATAACACCCAGTACTCCTGAGTCATTTCACATTACATAATTTTTATCACTTCTCCTTTAGTTCCCAGGGTAACAGAAACTCAACATTTACATTTCTTTGTAAGCTGCACCTGGCCAGGAAGTCACAGTAATACAAGACACTTTTACATGTAAAATCTAGCAACTATCTCTGTCTTAATAACAATAGAAAGAATTTTCTAGCCCAGACATCCCGTCTCCAAGCTTGAGATCAAACACAGCTGTAATTCTTTACTTAACAGCTTTCTTCCAGCAGGGTGCACTGTGGTTACATTTTTGAAGTTCAGCATATAACACAGTTTTCTTACATTTAGTTTTCTTTACATTTTTTAAAACAAGCCTGTGGATTATATTAATATTTACAATGACATAGAATTATCTACAAAATTCCATCTAGCTAGGCTGGCAGCCTTCACAGAAGCACTATGATGCAGGCCATAGGTTTCAAGAGGCATATGCAGTTTAGGCAGTTGTGTACATTTTGAAAAATGGAGGGTGTTGCTATGGAGTTGCTGTATGAAATAAACTGTTGTAGAATGCTGCTAGTCTAAAAGAAAATAATGCTAAGTTTATGACTTTAAGGTGTAAAATTGTAACTTGTTTTGATGAGTTCACATCTTGGGGCCATAAGCAGAACATTCTTCTTGTAGTAAATTAATCATTTGCTAGTTTCGGCCTTCACTGTGGCTATCAGCAGAGCTTTCTATTTGTTTTAGGCTTTCAGCATTCTGTTGATTTTATTGATGATTATCAGTATTTTGTGGCTGTGATGCAGCACCTTTACTACATAAAAAATAAATACATTTTAAGACATACAGAGCAAAATTTTGAGTCAAAATTAGAGACATTTGGGAGGCATGGACCCTTATCAAATCATCTAAGCATGGTTCCTGTATCACCAATAAAAAGTGCAAATGTGCTTAGAATGTGTACCTAGACAGAAAATGAATAAAGTTAAATTATTTTGAAAATCCATTCCATAAGTGTGATTGCAGGCTTACAGGTAATTTTACTTCTCCTCTCTGAACCGTCATACAAAACAATACTCCTGCTCCATAGGGGCTGCAGGCACCTTAACAACTGTATTTCTGTGTAGCAGGAACTAGCTAGTATAGAAGTTTTCTGCACCCTTGAGATTCTCAAGCACTTAAGGTTGCTATAGTGCTCTGGTTTGTGATATGATAGGTTCATGGCCTAATTTGTTTTGGAGAAGTGGCAGTATCATTCTGGCCCTTGGACATCAAGCTGGATCCAGTTCTTGGTAAAGTCTGTTAACATGCAGAGTAATGCAACAGTTATAGTAATTCAGGAAGGTTGCCAAATGTAATACAATTCTACAATCTACATCTCAACAGGAGATGTTCAATAGAAATGAGATAGAAACTCCTAAGTCTGTGATAAAAAGACAGACATCTCATAGTGATCAAATCATTTAGTTTCTTAAAGTTAGGTCTGCCAGTATAGCACAGACAATTAAGTCATGAACTGCATAAAAATACTCTTGTCTTTGATGCCTTACTGACACTAGTGAAGAAACAACTGCATTTAATCCAGGAAAGCAGGGTTGGGATTTCACAAACTCCACAACTATAGTTTCCACATAGAGTATGGGATCATGGATCATGAAGTTGAGGGGGTTGGGATAATAGCTAAATTGCTTGCCTCACAGACATAAGATATATGGTTTGAGTTTCACCTTTGAAAAGCAGATTAGCTTGGCTTAAAAAGGTCCACAAGGGCAGTTAGCCTAGTACTTAACTATGAATCTATGAAGCAAAATGTGTGCAAGCAGGGGAGGTAGCAGTGAAAGCTGACTGAGACTGAGGACCACCTGATGAGTTATGTAGTTAAGTACTTAATCCAGTGACTTAGCAAAGGAAATCACTTCGGTTAAGGGGAGGGAGCAGTGGTAGCTTCTGATTACTTTACTTGCTGGAGGGCAATATAGGCACACTAGCTAGCTGGAGGGGCATTTGAAAACCGAAAAAAAAAAAAAAAACAGGAAAATGTGTAGAAGATACAGACATACATATATAATATAGTCCTTTAAATAAATGAAATATCAGAGTGACATTTTCAGAATAATATGTCCTGGCTCTCAGCTTCAACACAATGTACTTAGCCACATTACATTTCTCTGAAATGCAATTTCACAAGTCTGTTTTTCCTAAAGTGCACTCATCTGATTCACGAAAAAAAAAAACAGAACAACACTAAACACATTTATGTACCTCCCCCACACCCCCGCTACTTACGTATTCTAACTCTGAGATCGCACTACAGTGGGGAAAAGGGAATATTCCCTTATCCCCACTGTGTTGCGATCTACAACAGCAACCTCACTTGCTATTCGTTTAAACTTTTTTTGCTAAAGTGCATTTTCGGATGAATGCACTTTCAGAAAAACAGGCTTATGAAATTACATTTTAAAGAAATGTAATTTCAGTGGGTCGAGGTAGACCCATATACATACATACATATATATATATATATATATATATATATATATATATATATGTGTGTGTGTGTGTGTGTGCATGTGTGTGTGTGGGTCAAAGTCAGAAGCTCGAGTTTTCAGAAACTTGAAATTCATATTGTTGAGATGATATGATCGAACTTCTGAAAACTGAACTTCGGAAAACAACAAAAATCTACTCTCAAGTACACCACTACCGGGAAACATTTGCATTAATTCTCATTGGCTATCTTCTTTGACCTACATTTATTCTAATTAATGACTTACTTACTCACTTAGTGTTTGTTAACTTTCTAAGCAGACCTTCCAAACGTTTTCAAGATATGACTTTTCCTAGAAGGCAAATGGAGCTGTAGACAATAAGTTAATTCAATAGCTATAATTTAAGCGTAAAGCACTTATACAAAGTACAACAAACTCAGAAAGCACAGAATTAACATAACAGGAGAGAGATTAGCAAATGTACTTTTTATTCAATGCACAGTAGTTCAAACAGAGCACTGCTAAATCCTTAGTGCCAAAAGAACAAATATCAAAAGACCAAATCAAAAGGCCAAATGTAGAAAACATGGAAGAACATATAGCTGAAGCATAACATTTTGAAACAGTGAGTGAACATACTGAAATACCAGGTGAGATCAATATCAGTCGGTTACTTTGCAGCACTCTAAAGCTTTACAATATGAGATTGTAATCTCCAGCAGTTTCCCTGCCATTGGTCAAGTGTAAACTGATCACAGTTTAAGCATGTCAAATATACATCTGTGAGCTGCAACTCATCAATTACTGTTTTCAGCTGAGAATCACTGTCAGCACAGTTTGCCAGCAGTGAGACAGAGATTTGGGGCTGTAAAGACACATACACAACCTTACCTTCTTGTCAAAATGTTTGCATTCCGAATTTTTACTTGTGATATAATAACAACTCAATACAGAAACAATATTGGCCATTACTGTACTCACATACTTAGTAGAAGTTCATCTCACGGTAGAAAATTAATATAATGCAAAATGTCAATATGGCAGTAAAGGTACAAGAACTAAAGCCACAGGGTCCTGCCTTTAAAAGGATATGTTTTGGCACACTTTGAGATACCTATATGGGGTGTTGTTGTTGTCTTTCGGCTTTTCCTGGTTAGGGGTCACCACAGCGGAACTCCGGTCCACTAATGATTGGCAGTAGATTTTCATGAACGCCGAGGTGCCAGCTCGGCGTTCAACCTTCAATGAAGGTACGCCCATTTACGCATGTCTTTCGACGCCCACTCAACCGCGGGGAGGTCATGCAGACTCCACACAGAAGGCACTCCCCGCACTCCAGCCGAGAATCGAACGGGAGAACCTCTTGCTGTGAGGCAACAACGCTACCACTGCACCACCACAGAAGTGAGATACCTGTAGGGTATTTAGCTAAAAACACACTAATGACTGAAATTTATACCTCAGAGCTTCCAGTCTAGCACATCTCTGAATTAGATGCCACAACTTAGCCACAAGAAAATATGGCACTATGCCCATGATATGTTATGACTGGAAAAATATCTTTCTAGGTGAAATGCATATGACTTTTACTTCTGAAATAATAAGAGTTTAGTACATGTATATTCTGTAGATTAGTTTTACTCTTGTGCAGAGGTTAAACAGCCCCCCAGGCTAAAGCCAAACATAGTGTCAGACTGTAGTAATAAAAGCCCTCTGAAAAGCTGTATTTACTAGCTTTATATTAAAGAAGCCATATGTCAGTTTCCCAATGGAAGTTCACAGTAAAATCATTCAGGAATTTCTAATAAGATGCTTGCATGCAAAATATATTCATAGTGTTCCAATGGAACGTACTCCTGAGATAATACACTACCATTGACTGTGAAGAAACCACATACATATAATGACCACACCACTGACCAACAGATACTGTTCCTCCTAACTGATCATGTGTCTGCTGTTTGTTTACTTACCTGGCCTGCCGCCAGAAATGTTACCCATATCCTATATATTCCTGATGTCTCACTGAGAAGAAAACAAAAAACACACAGCAATGTATTTGCTGATATATGACATCCCACCCATGCATCCACTGACATAAATGATAAAATAATTAAATATATGCATGTGCGCATACATAGTTGCATAAATACATAAATATATGTAAGTGCACTATGCTAAATAAAAGTGTACAGTGCTCTGGAAGTGTGTATTGTTACCATTGCTTACGGATGAAAAAAGCGAAAGAACATCAAGTCTTTATATACACTTCAGTTTGAATCTTTCAGTCAATAGGGTCTGTCTGTAACCCCATCACCAACTACAGCAATGATTTCAGCATCTATCTCCCATAACTCAACTTTCCATGTCCAGAAAGTGAAGGACCTCTTCTCACACAGTGTGGAACAAATGGACAAAATGTAGAGCACTGGAACACTTGCTAACAAGTAGGAAGTTCACATTGTGATTAAAAACGTGTCCTCATACTTATTAAAAGGTTGCTGTGATGAAATAATATGATTTAGTATTATTTACCATGGCTGTTTGTTAAAAAACACAGTAATAAAAGTATGACAGACCTCTTCAATGTGGGTAGAATATGGAAACTCCAAAATTAGGAGCATTCCACATAATGAGCCACAGCTGAGAGCTATGCTTCCTCATCTTCCCAAACAGCCAATTCTGGCATTCAGCAGTGATCAATAAAAGTGGTAAATAAATAGCCACAGAAACATATTCTACAAGGGGCTGAAGGTATAACTGCAGGAAACCATACCTCTTACCTGTCCCGATTGTGCAAAATATCCCCAATTTCCTGATATATTTTTGCCCTTTTTCTGATATTTTGGTAAATTAATGAGGATACAAGATAAGTTGATAATGCCAGACATTGCATTTTCATATTTCCTACTTTCAGAAAATACGTGTTGATGCAAATCCTGTTCAATTAACCTTTTAAATGAATTAAAATAATATTTAAAATTTTAAGTGATTTTCTTGACTATTTTAAGAAATCTTGAGCATATATGTAGAGAGATATGTAAGGAATCATATCTCTTAACTGTCACTGACTTTGCAGAACGTCTCCCTTTTTCATCATATTTTTGTCATAACCTTTATTTCCTGGTAAATCACTGAGGATTATAAGGAAGTCAATAATGCCAGACACTGTAGTCTTATACTATTTATTGTTCAGAAAATGTGTGTTTATGTAAAACTAAAATTCAAGGACCATTTTGCCTTTGCAGGTACATCTTTTTTATATTAAATAGTGGCGGGAAGCTAGTTAAAACTGTGGGCAGTGGCACAGTAGACACACTGTCCACAGCAGAATTTACATTTTTAATACTTACTTTTGCAGTGACATGGAGGGGGAGATCACTGCACACCTCTTCATTTTTTTTTGCAAAATGGTCCTCGAAGACTTCCTGGCAGTTTCCAAGACTACTGATTACTCAACTAGAAATTGCCAGAAAAACACTGAGATCAGTTGCTAAGGGTAACCAATTGCAGGTGCTTAGACTATACAATCTCTTGTAGCCTCTAGTCATATTAATAGGTGACTGGAGACTGGTGACACAGAAAACATTGTGACCGGTTGCTAAGAGCACATGACTGGAAGCACTTAGACTGCAATTAGATTATCTCATAGTAGGACATGGATTTTCTACCAATGTATTACTAAAAGGAAAAAAAAACTTTTGTGTTTTTTAAAGGAAAAAAACTGGGTATACTTTTACAAGGCACACTATTTCACAACTGGAAAATGTGCCACAGTGTGCCCTAATGTGGCACCACATATGGTGGAGTAAGAAGGCTAACTGATCATGAAGACCACTTGCTGGAGTTGTCACTTCTGACTAGTGAGTGAGGGGCATTGTAGTGGGGCTGCCAGCTTTACTATAGATAACATACGCTGGTAGGCCTCTTCATTTTAACTATTCTTTTCTGTTGGTGATCTAAGATTCAGCTTCTGACTGTAACAAGCTGCCCAGTTTCTCCAAGTCCCATTCTAGCTATGTATATGAATGCAAAAAACTTAGGACAGTGATGTGCTGCAGGGAAGTCAAAAACTTGACACTTTGGGCAGACTGCTCAGCTTTTGAAAGAGAAGCAACAGAGAAAAAATGTTTGCAGGCCTTGCAGCTGCAGTAGCACACATATTCATGCAGCTGAATCAGTTTATCTTAGGTCAGTTTATGTTTTTCATTGTATTTACTGTTTTTAAAATAATAAATATCACAGCAGTACACAGTGAATGACATTATGACTACAGTGTTTTGATTTTGCAAGACTGAGTCCTATAATGGGTGTACAGTCTTATATTGTTTGAAATAAGAATTGCCATAATAAACATTATTATGTCAGTAAAATAATCTGTAGTTATTAAAAGGCTCAGTTCTCTGAAAATTCCCACATCATCTTAAATGTAATTGTTGATGGTTTGTAGTCCTGGGCAAGATTACAGGGAGATTTGTTAGTATGGCTGTAACATTTTTATGCTTTAATCACCGTATTTTTTTAAGAATTTGATATTTAGTTGACATTATTAAGGATTGCTTGATTCTGGAATGTAAAGTGTTTCAAACAATATTTTTATTTTCATTACATACTTCAGTAAAATATGTTGTTTTCTTTAACACAAACGCAAATTCAAGCAAACCTAGGTGTCCAAAGAGCCATGTTTTAAAGCTTTGCATAAATTTGCCTATATATTTAAAGCAAACAATGTGTTGTACTGCAATGCACCTGCCATTGCAGTTGATTAAGGCAAGCCAAAAAAGATTCAGACTTTGAACAGGTCATTACAATAATTTGTGACCAGATTAAATGACACTTCTGTGTCTTGAGCTAGGACCCTGAGAATTTTTCATGTGTTGCTGGTCATTTGGCACAAATATATTGCTTCATTACCTTGAGGACACTCTTTCATTCTAACCGACTCGTGTGTGTGTGTGTGTGTGTGTGTGTGTGTGTGTGTGTGTGTGTGTGTGTGTGTGTGTGTGTGTGTATTTATGCCTGGGGGGTCTTTAATGTATCCTTCTCCTACTGGTACCACAGTTCATTGTGCATAGTCTAAAGGAGTATCCTGTGATGTAAACTGGTTATGTGTGCTTTCAGTGAAAGCAAGTGTTGATGGCTATGATTTTTACAGTGCTTAATACAGTTCCAGTCTTGAGATTTCTACCATGCTTAACATTTTATGGTTTGACTTTTGTCTTGTGATGTTGTTAGATATAGAGAGAAGAGGAAGCCCACAGACTCTTTTATTGATATAGTATTTTTAATAAGGTAATTTTTAACAGAGCTGTTATAGTCTGTATTTGGCTGTGTTTACAGAAACACATTGCTGCACTAGCTGGAATGTAATTATTCACTTTCCGTGAGTTCACATGCGCATGTGTATGTTTCTTTTGGGAGACGTCTCGAGACAGAGAGAGAGATTGTGTGTGTGTGTGTGTGTGTGTGTGTGTGTGTGTGTGTGTGTGTGTGTGTGTGTGTGTGTGTGTGTGTGTGTGTGTGTGTCTGTTTTGTGTCTGTTTCTGTGTCTGCTTGTGTGTGTGTGTGTGTGTGTGTGTGTGTGTGTGTGTGTGTGTGTGTGTGTGTGTGTGTGTGTGTGTTTATTAAGGAGGTATATTTCTGTCATCAGTCATTCTTTTACTGGTACTGCATTTCACTGTACAGTCTAGAACATCCTGTGATGTTAAAGGGTTATTTGTGCTTTCCAGAAAAAAGGAATTGCTGATAACTTTGATTTTTTTTTTACACAGAGTTCTGAGTATGCCCATGATGACCACATTTGATTTTTGGTATAGTTATAATGGCCAGCACAGTGAGTACCATTGTTACTACATTTGCCACATAGTAAGAGGATATGTGGTTTGATTCATGGCTAGTGTGCCCTCTGTGTGGAGTCTGCATGGCCTTGTGTTCATATGAGATTTCTCTAGTTGCTCCAATTTTCTCCTACATCACAAAGGCATGCAGTAGGTGGATTGCTGACTTGAAATTGTCCGCAGGTGCATGTGCAGTGTATGTGTGTGTGATATGGAAGAAAGGCCTGGTTATCCACTTCCATTCCTTACTTGCCCAATAAACTCTGTGCATACCAAAGGCTGTTCATGGGGCCGCTACAAGAGCCAGATTTGAATTGACTGGTGTTAGAATTAGTTATAATGATCTCAGAAGCACTTAGACCCTTCTGTGTGTGCAGCATATGTGACTTTACTGCTGTAATAATGTTTATACAACAGATAATTTATAGTTGATTGTAAAGATTATGACTTGCCTAACAAAGAAGTGAGTAGGCACCCCTGTTTCCCAAAGGATTTATACCCCAGGATTGCGCCATTTATTGGGAAGGGGAGCCAAGTTAGACAAATCATAATCTTTGTAATCACCAGTTTGTATAATATAGACATGTGGCTGTCTAAGATTCCCTTGTTTAAGCCAAAAGTGATATTTCACTGCAAAAGGTGCAGTATTACAATACAAATAGTGCAATGCCTCCAAAGCTAACAGAATTATTGATAAAAAGTGAAGAACAGTTCAGGCTGTGAAATTACCTGGATTTGGGTTGTATAGGATTTGTGTGTCTTTAGCCAGAATTTCAGCAGGCAGTTGTGACATTATTACATACACTGCTAGAAGTGTTTCACAAAGACATAGCTGCATTAACTGGAGGACAATTATTCATAGTGATTTTATGAGTGTGTGGCTAATTTCTTTGTTTGTCAGAATATCCTGTGATGTTAACTGCTTATGTTTGCTTTATGAAAATGAAATTGCTGACCTCTGTAAGTTGGCTGCCATGCTGTGGCACTCATGCATTTTGGTGGTGCATATGCGCATTTGTGTGATAGGGCATCTGTGGATGGCTATGATGTGGTACACAGGGCTACTGACTATCAGGAGTAGTATTACTGGGCCTCTGCAAAACAGACTACAAGGATGTGGTGCAGACACTTATCACAGTACTGAATTCCATGTGAAGTCTGCCAACTGTCATACATTCATGTGGGGATTTTCTCCCCATGTATATAATTACTTATCAATTCCTGTGAATTGTTTTTATGTGTTCTTTTGTGGAGCCTTTCTCCCCAGCTCTTTGTAAAATATTTAATCTGTTATGGGGCTTTTCTCCCAGTGTTTATAATAACTGAACTACTGTTTAAATGCTTTTGGGGCTGTTGTGGAGCTTTTCTGTCTGAGCCTTCACTGAAAATAGGCCATTGGATCAGACGGACTTCCTCAATTATCAAAAGGACAAATAATTAAAATGCAATAAAATAAATTGACATTCCCTGGTTGTAAAACAGCAAAATCTGAGGGTAATGCTACTCATGCTAGAAGTCTAAACCTCAAAATGCACTCACTCGAGGCACCTTTCGGCCACCTAACCCAGAACGAAGCACTAAAGACGGAGGCGTGTCCATATTCATTAAGGATATCCACACCTCCAGGCTAATTGCACAGCATAATGCATCCAAGATTATCCAAGTGCAACTAACTCTGGGCAAGACTGCAATCCAAATTGTAGCTTGTTACAGACCCCACCACCATGCCCCAGGATTCCCACTCCTCATTTCTTGAAACATTGGAAAGTATTAGGGTACAACCCAACACCCTAATAATGGGCGATTTCAACTACCCCACCATTAACTGGGAAAACTACTCATGTACCAACTCTTTTGCTCAACGTTTTCTAGAATTCATAAATTCCAACGCCTTGGATCAACTTATTCACACCCCCACCAGGGGCAGCAATATCCTAGACCTGGTCATTACCAACATGGGAAACCGGTGTTCCACACCAGAAGTCAATTCCTCACTGGTCAGATCCGACCACAAGCTAATCAGCCTAGACATCCACATCCCACCCCCACCCCCAATTAGGGAAACCATCGTAAAAAAACTTCTCCAAAGCCAACTTCACACTTCTTAAGACAGAAGTGGCAAGCTTCATGACACCCATGCAGACGGAAAATAGAGGTATGACTGCTGAATCCTACACAAATGCACTTTATAAGCACTTACACGAGTGCATGGATCATGCTATCCCTAACAGAACCAAGATGTTATCTTCCAAAAAAGGAAGCCAATCTGGTGGTCCTTTGCCATAAACAAACTCTACAACAGAAGAAAGAAACTGTTGCAAAAAAGAGTAAAATCCCATGACTGGAGGAACTCCCTGGTCAACCTCAGTAAGAAGCTGAGATCCCTCATAAAATCCTCCAAAGCTAGTTACAAAAACAAAATTGCCACTGACTCTAAAGATAACCACAAAGCATTCTATAGCTATGTCAAGAATCTCAATGGGAACACTCAGATCTGCTCTGAGTTACAGCACAATGGCACTAAATATACAGAACCAACTGATATTGCCAACATCCTAGCAGATAGGTTCAGTGCTAACTTTACCCCCCTCTCACCCCCTAGAGGGTCCATCTCTATACTGGAAGAATGCAAAGTTCCTATAATCACAGCTGCACAGGTAAAAAACACACTCTCCAAAGCCAAGAACACAGCATCCATGGGACCTGACAATATCCCAGGCTGTGTTCTACACGAACTACAGAATGAACTGGCACCCTACCTAAGTACCATATTCAGTCATAGCCTCACCTCAGGCTTTGTACCCACTGAATGGTGCACCGCAACGGTTATCCCACTCCACAAAGGGGGAGCCACAACGGACCCCGGGAACTACTGCCCCATTAGCCTGACAAGCCTGGTCTGCAAGGCCATGGAACGTATCATCATGGAACTCATAAATAAAGACATTGATAATCTCCAAATTCTGGACCCTACCCAGTTTGGATTTGTAAAAGGCAGATCATGTCTCCTAAATCTGATTGACTTCTTTGAAGCAGTCACCAAAGCCATAGATGAGGGTAAAATGGCTCCCACAGCTTATCTAGATCTCGCCAAGGCTTTCAACACCATCCCCCGTTCTGGAATTATAGATAAGCTCACTAAACTAGGTATAAATCCCTATGTCACAAGATGGGTTGCCAACTGGCTCATGGACAGAACCCACACTGTGAAAGTAGCAGATTCCAAATCCGACTTCAGACCAGTGACAAGTGGAGTACCACAGGGTTCAGTCCTGGGTCCTCTCCTGTTTGGTATCAACTTCTCTGAAGTGCAGGCTAAGACAGAAGGTCTTTGGCTAACAAAGTTTGCAGATGACTGCAAACTAGGAGCCATAATCGAAACTCCTAACGATGTGGACAAACTACAAAAGAGCCTCACTGAGACAGATACTTGGTGTCAAAGCCATGGCCTGAAGCTCAATGCCAAAAAGTGTAGTGTCATCCCCTTTGGTAAAAACTCTGTACCCATGAACTACCACATAGCTGGTAGTCTACTTAATGCCGAAAATGTGATAAGAGACCTTGGGACACAGGTGGAAAGTAGTCTCTCCTTTGATAATCACATTGCCACAGTGGTCAGGAAATCCTTCTACGTGGTTCATCTCATCACAAAAGGATTCTCATCCAGAAAAAAAGAGGTCATTGTTCCCCTCTACTCATCACTCATTAGACCCATTATAGAGTACAACGCCCCTTTTGGTATGTACCTCACAAGACATCTACAACAACTGAAAAGACCACAGAAATACCTCACAAAGAGGATTACTGACCTCAAACAGATGCCCTATGCAGATCGTCTCAAAAAACTACAGCTTTACTCCATCATATAAGCCTACTCAGGGGCGATCTCTGCCTAACATACAAAGCTATGTCAAACCCAGAGCTGTTGGACATGCTCCACTTAAAGAAATCCCAATCCCTCTGAGCTACATGCTCTAGGGACCTAAACCTTGTCACCACAATAAACAGAACATGCTGGAGGGATAGATTCCTGTCCCAGAGACTTCCCATACTCTGGAACAGACTACCTATCTATGTCAAATAGAGCTCCTCATTAGCAATCTTCAAGAAAAATCTTGATGATTGGATGGGAAATGGGAAATTCACCCCAGGGATCACTTCTGTGGCTCTGCTCGACAGGGGCACAGGAAAATAATTTTCTTGGGTGCCGAAAGACAGGGTACATTTTTTGGCTAGGCTTATATAGGCCGTTGGGCCAATAGCCTAGTACCTACCTATGAACCTATGAACCTATGTAAGCACATGCCAGTATGTGTGATTTGAGCAAGGGATTAATGTACCTCAGGCAAAAAAGTCAATGTACATGAGAAGACTGTATACTGTATACTCTAAAGCTATTCTGTGATCTATGCCTAATATTGGAGGAGATATTGAATATGGCTGTGCGCACAATAATGCCATGCCATGAGCTATTTGTATACCTTTAATGGGGGGGTGCAGCATGACTCCCGTGTGTAGAATTTAACAGTACCTAGCTTTATCCCTGGACCAAATAAATCCAGCAAAGACATGGAGGTGGGGAGTATGTTAGTGTGTGTATATCTGTGGACATAAGAGTGCATATGCCTGTAGGGGTATAAAAGAAGCTGTATGAATGTCTATGTGTATGTGTGTGTGAGTCTGTGACTGCCTGAGTAGCTGCATTGTGGTGGGAGGTTAGATGAGGAATGGAGACTCTGGAGGTGTGTGCATATGTATGTGTGTGTGTGTGTGTGTGTGTGTGTGTGTGTGTGTGTGTGTGTGTGTGTGTGTGTGTGTGTGTGTGTGTGTGTGTGTTCGCACGTGTGAACATGCATGCATGGGTGTCTGCATATGCATATGCATGTGTGTGTGTGTGTGTGTGTGTGTGTGTGTGTGTGTGTGTGTGTGTGTGTGTGTGTGTGTGTGTGTGTGTGTGTGTGTCTGCCTATGTGGTCACACTGTAGACTAAGGTTAGGTTAGGAATTGAGACTCTGGATGTCTGTGTATGTGTCTGTGTTTAAGTCTAGAGGGGCACAGCTACCAATGCAATGCATTGCAACTAAGGATAATACTACTGCAGTCAGGTCTGACATCACTAATGTTAACTAAAATGCAATTCAGAGACATGCTAATGAGCTGACAGTGAGCAACTCACATGTAAAATTGAAGACTGCTATTTTTGATAGAGAGAAACAGCACCATATACTGGGTTAGGTTAGGACTGTTCCTGTTTCCCCATAATAGTACATTCTTGGACCTAGTGTGTGTGTGTGTGTGTGTGTGTGTGTGTGTGTGTGTGTGTGTGTGTGTGTTTTTGTGTGTGTGTGTGTGTGTGTGTGTGTGTGTGTGTTAGCTTCTGATAAAGCTAGCTATCAACAAATCAAAACATTTGACAAATATCAGGAGATTTAATTCATACCCCTCAACCTCTTAGTGCAAAAAATCTGGACAAAGCCTAAAGTAATGGGGGAGCATAGGCCCAAAAGTAGGGAGAGATTTTAAATATTACTCCTATCAATGTATACATTTTGCTAGAATAACAGGTTTTGCATTAGTATGCATTTTTCTGAGGGATATGAAGTGTGAAACTCAAATATGTATGTTATTATTTAACTAATTCAGTCCTCAGTGATTTTCCAGAAAGCCACAGATTTTATGAGGAACAGACCAGAAATATGAGGCAAAAAATGTACATTGTACGAAAATCTGGACAGTTGAGAAGTATGTTGATAGTTGGAACTGAATAATCTAAAGCTTAACAGACTGACTGTTGGACTATTGGACGAGATCATTCATGCATTGTTTGAAAGAAGCTGATGGCTGCAAATTACATTATGTGTCTACTTTCAGGTAATACTGCTTTACTTTCGTGCTGGTGGAGCAATTGTAACAAAGTCACACAGTAGATAACAATTGAGAGACTTCTCTGAAACCTTTCAGGTGCATTAACCATTCATGGGCTAAGTGTCTGCCTTAGCAGTTTCATGTATGGTATACAAGTACCTCGTTTATGTTAGAGGGTGATTGTGTCATTATTGTCTTGGTGCTACACACAACTACAACTTTTTAAAAAAATCATCTGCACTTAACATTGTGATGAAATATAATGAAGTTTAACTGTTTCTGAGGGGGCCAAAGACAGCTGAGAGTAAAACAGTCAATGATTTGGGGATCTGATTAGCAATTTATATTCATTAATGACAGTCTGGCCAGCTCCTATCATCTTAAGATTTTGTAAAGTAAATGCATATTTTATAGACTCACATGACTTTGGAAAGCTGCAGAATCATGTGAAACACAAAACCAAGTAAAGGTCTTTGTGCAAACTATCTACCTTTCAAAAATGACTGGAGAAATATTAGTGAAAACATGAAAATTACATTCTTAAAAGCTTTAATGAATTTGTACAATAGGAAAAATAATTTCCCTAGTAGCACTTATATAGCAATGTTTGGATGCCTTATAGTAAATATATAGATAAATATTACACAAAGGGAATCATGAATTGTATGCATTCTTCATAAACATTTTATTACTGCGCTGATCATGGTTCATTGCACAACATCTGAAGCATGGAAATCATATTTAAAGTGCACTGCAAAAGGAAGTCATCCTGTAATTCTGTTTAAGTAAACACAGGCCAATGTAAATGCATGTGTGCTTGCTCACAGACACAGACACAGACACACACACGCACACATGCACACACACACACACATGCACGCACGCACGCACACGCACACACACACACACACACACACACAGACAAACTTTATTTAAATACACACCATGTCTGTATGTTTCTGTATGTATACTGTAAAAGATACTTCATGAAGTATGCAATGTGGAAAAATGTTTGCAAATGTCAAAAAAGGTGTACAAACCTCACCAGAAGGTTGTTAGAAATGTCATTATGTGCATTTATCTGAATCATGGCTTTAAATGCAAACATATTTGCAGACATTAAGAGATGTGTATGCACTATGTAAGGCTGGCCTAAGTGCATATGAAGTGCAGCTATCTCCCTGCTCAACCTACTTGTTCCTGTTTCTTTATTCATGGTCTGTTTAGCACTACTGTTTTGTCTGCTTAGGAGGCATTAGCTCTGCACCACAATAATGCACTGGGACTATGACTCCAGTCCAGTAACATTACATAGCACCTTCCAAGGTTAAACTTCCCCTTACATTCAGAAAACGTCAGGCATTATTTTTTTAATAGTTTTGGTATGTATATGAGAAGAATAAAATATTAACATGGAGTTACAACAGTTAAGCTGTTGGAAGGCCAGTAGTTATAAGCTTGACATATTGTATTTTAATTAATCAATTTACATTTATTAACTGCTGAACATCTGAGAATACAAGTTTTCAGTGCAGTCATGGGACCACCAATACAGAAAAGTAACAGCTATCTACATGTGATACTCTAAGTAACACGAATGCATTTACAAATTGGGTGTTGAAGCAAACATTGAGAATGACAAAGTGTGATTTCTTGTACATAGCAGAAACACAAGAATAGTTTTAACCTGAGTTTAGGCACAGGCCTGAGGTCTGGCACACAGACACACATTTATGATGCCACTTCTTAAGGGTGGCTGTACTACAGACTCTGGAATTATAGGCCCATCAGCCCAATTTGTCTCATTTGCAAAGCTATGGAACATATTATAACTGCTGTGATAAACCGTGATATGAAAATCTAATCAGACTAGGCCTATAGCAGTCTGGGCTTGTTAAGGCCAGATCCTGTCTAATTAATATGGTTAATTTCTTTGAAAGAGTAATACATGTTGTCTCTAAAAGTCATGCTGTCCATGCAATGCATCTTGACCTGGCCAGGGTATTTGACACCATCCCACATGCTGGAATACTTAGTAAGCATTATGCATTAAATATACATCCCTGTGTGGTAAGATGGATAGCAGATGGTCTGAAAGTCAAAACCCTCATGGTATGGCTGGTAGGTACTGCATCATAAAGTAAGAAGGAAAGCAGTGTTGTCCCACACTGCCCAGTGCTGGGACCTCTTTTGTTTAGCATTTACTTCTCTGATGTTCAGATCATGAAAAATACCCTCTGGCTTACGAAGTTTGAAGACAACTGTAAAATTGTCAAGGCCCCATCTGACACCCAACCATTTCATCAATAACTTACACTCATGAATACCTGGTGTACTAAAATGGGTTCAAATAAAATGTAAAAAAAGTGCAATATTGTCACATTTTGTAGGCAACTTATATACCAGCATACAACATAGACAATATCCCATTCCAAAATTAAATGTTGTCAGAGACCTTGGAACTTGGGTTGATAATTCCCTGTCCTTATGTGATGGCAGCAGTAAGGAAGTTCTTCTACATAGCACAGCTAATTTCCACGGGAATACCATCTAAATCTAAACAAATCATCATCCCCTTGTATTCAGCATTAATAAGGCCAATTATAAATTAAAGCACTTCCTTTGGATGTAGCTCTCTAGACATATCAAACAACTAGAAAGATCACAGAAGTTTCTAACCCTGAAAATCACTAGCCTAGAAACTCTAAGATAGCATACATGACCTGTAAGTAATATCCCTTTATTCAGTATTTTATAGACTCCAGAGGTTAGATCTATATCTTGCTCTCCATGCTGTTACAAACCCAGAGGTCATGGATCCCTTGCTGTCTGAAAAAAAATAGATTTTTTTTTTGAATCTTTGTGATTCAATGTAAAGTGCATTTGAATTTTTGTGATTTGAACTGCTTTGGTTGTATGGCAGGCTTTCAACGTTTTGATACTTCAAACATCTTTCATAGACTTGTATACCTAAATCTCTCTCTCTCTCTCTCTCTATATATATATATATATATATATATATATATATATATATATATATATATAAATGTATCACACACAGCTGGCACGTTCCACAGCAGGTGCACAGATATAAACTTCCAAAAATAATCCAGCACTCAGTCATATAGTAAACAATAAATCCATTTAATCCACAGAAATAAACAATGTTAATGCATATAGCAAACCAGTTTTGAAGTTTGCTTCATCAGGGCAATCTTTGTGTGTGTGTGTGTGTGTGTGTGTGTGTGTGTGTGTGTGTGTGTGTGTGTGTGTGTGTGTGTGTGTGTGTGTGTGTGTGTGTATGTGTCTATGTCTCTGTGTATGCGTGCTGGTGTTTAAATGTGCATTCTGTGTGTAAGGACAGTGAATGAGGTAGGGGCGCCTTTGTGAACTCAGTGCATCATCTGCCTCTGTTAACTAGTGGATGATCTGATGATGTACCTGAAATGATTTAAACAACATAACATTGACGGAAAAATATCTAAAAGTAAAAAGATCTAAACTGAAAAATATCTAAACACAAAACACTGGCAACATTATACTAGGAGAGTGTTTATGCACTTTCTCCACTGTTGTGTGACCTTGGAGATGTTTTTATATAATTAGCAGGGTGTTTGGGTGCCAGGGGGGCATGCCCTAATTCAAATACATTGAAAAATGTGACATAATCTAACCACATATAAACCATTGAAAAATCTAACAAAACTGAACCACATTTTCTCAATATTTTTGAAGGGAGGCAAGCTCCCCTGCAACCCCCATGTGGGAAACTGCACCCTCACACCCTCTGCTAATTATATATACCAACTCCAAGGTTGTACAACAGTGGAAAAAGGGCATAAACCCTACCTTGGTATAATTTCAATTTTGTCAGTGTTTTCAGTTTAAATATTTTTCTGTCAATCATTTCACTGTCGATCTTATGTTATTTAGATAATTTCAGGTACCCAAATAACCACTTTTGTGTGCAGTCTGTGGAAATTGTTCTCAACAACACTTTCAACAACAAAATTACTTTTTCAAGAGGAGACTGCAACAGAAGTGGTGTGGTGTGGTGTACTTAGCCCTCTGTGACCCTTGTTGGTCATTTTATGTGGGGAAAATGGAGACAAAACTTTCTAAAAGAATTTATAAACACCTATATGACAAAAGGAAATGCAGTAAGAACAATGTGTTGTACAAACATACCTATGTATGTGAGGGCCATAAGAAGTTTGTTTTTGGAATCTTAGAAGTATCTCCTCTAGAAGCTAGAGGGGTCGCTTGGGAAACGAAAGTAGAATACAAGACACTTCTATGGCAATTTAGATTAGATGCAATGTACAAACCAGGTTTAAACGAATATGTCATGATTAATCCTGTACGTAAAATGAGAGCTGCTAAACTGTAACATTTTTTTACTAATTGTCCTTATTTTAACATAGTATATGCATTTTAAATAGAATTCTAAACAGAATTTTTGTACAATAGGCACATGTTGAAATATGGGTATATTTATATATGTTTGGTTACAAATAATATAGGAAGACTTTGTTTTTTCGCAGGTTTTTATTATGCTTCTGTCATATTAGTTATGCTTATTTTCTTTCAGATAGTGCCTTTTTTTCACTGATGGTAATATATGAAGGACATTATGCAATGCGATTGGGTGATGTATGTTTTAAGTTGTATATAAGTCATGTGATTTTATATGGCATCAGATTCTGATGAAGTCCTTGAGGGAACGAAAGTACTTAACCTGGACAGCATGTGGTTCTTCATGGTTATCATTTCAGGTACACCCGTGTGTATGTGTGTGTGTGTGTGTGTGTGTGTTTGTATGTGTATACCTATATATATGTAGATACACATATAGCTATATAGATATATAGGTTCATAGGTTCATACTAGGCTATCTGCCCAAGGGCATTTATAAGCCTAGCCCATAGTTATGTGGCTTTCGCCACCCCTTTAGTTTGAATAAAAACTATGCCTATCATTTTTCTGTGCCTCTGTCAAGCAGTGACACTGAAGTAATCCCTGGGGTATATCTGCGATCTCCCATCCATTGGTCAAGATTCCTCTTGAACAAGGCCAGCGAGGTGCTCTGCCTCACATGTACCGGGATTTTGTTCCACAGCATAGGGAGTCTCTGGGTGATGAATCTGTCCCTCCAGCACGTTCTATTTATAACCGTGTCAAGGTTTAGGTTCATAGGTTCATAGGTTCATACTAGGCTATCTGCCCGGGGGCATTTACAAGCCTAGCCCATAGTTTTGTGGCTTACGCCACCCCTTTAGTATGGGGAACTATACCCATTATTTTGCTGTGCCTCTGTTGAGCAGTGACACTGAGGTAATCCCTGGGGTATATCTGCGATCTCCCATCCATTGGTCAAGATTTAAGTCTCCCGCCCTTGTGGTTCTGAGGGATCTAGATTTTTTGAGGTGAAGCATATTCATCAAATCTGGGTTTGACATGGCCTTATATGTCAGGCACAGGTCACCTCTGAGCAAGCGGTATGAGACTGAATAGAGCTGGAGTTCTTTCAGTCGGGCAGCATAAGACATATTTTTGAGACCCTTTATCCTTTTGGTGAGGAACTTTTGGGGCCTTTCAAGCTGCATCAGGTGTCTGGTCAGATACATTCTGAACGGGGCATTGTACTCGATCATAGGTCTAATGAGTGATGATTACAGGGGGACGATGACCTCCCTTGATCTAGATGTGAATCCCTTCATGATCAGGTGGGCGATATAGAAGGTTTTCCTAACTACTTTAGCAACATGAGTGTCAAACGAAAGGCTACTGTCAACTTGGGTCCCCAGATCCCTGATGACTTTTTCTGTGCTCAGTGGATTGCCATCTATATGGTAGCTAGGGGTAACCTTGTTGGTCAACTAACATGAATGTTGACATCCTGAAGGTAAACCACTATACGTTGAAAATGGAAATGTTGACTTCCATTTATGTATGTGCCAAGGAAGAACCTCTGTGAATGCAACTTTAAAAACATTGTTTTTTGAGAGGGGGAAGCCCCCTTAGCCCCTTTCCCATGTAGGTGAAGCAAACCTCTTAGTCAACTTATCCCAGCTGAATGTAATCTCCCTGTCATCTCAGATGTCCAAGTGAGAACCGCCCTAAACAAAGCAAAAATACAGCATCAATGGGACCTGACGGTATCCGTGCGTGTTACGAGAACTCCAAGAGGAGCTAAACCCACACATAAAAATGCTATTTAATCTTAGCCTTACTTCGGGTTATGTACCTGTACACTGGCGTACAGCAACAGTGGTCCCACTCCACAAGAGGGGTGCCTCTACAGACCCTGGAAACTACCGCCCCATAAGCTTAACTAGCCTGGTCTGCAAAGCTATGGAAAGAATCATTATGGAACTCATAAACAGAGATATAGGGGACCTACAGACACTTGACCCCACCCAGTTCAGCTTTGTGAAGGGCAGATCCTGCCTTTTAAACCTGGTTGACTTTTTCGAAACAGTCACTAGAGCCATTGATGAGGGCAAAGCAGTCCATACAGCATACCTGGACTTGGCTAAGGCCTTCGACACAATACCCCACTCAGGCATCATAGATAAGCTAAACAGCTTAAAAGTAAACCCCTATGTTACTAGATGGGTTGCAAACTGGCTAAAGGACAGAACCCATAAATTTAAAATCGCTGGAGCAATGTCAGACTCAAAGCCAGTCACAAGTGGTGTCCCACAGGTATCTGTCCTGGGACCCCTCTTGTTCGGCATTTATTTCTCAGATGTTAAAGCAAACATGGGAGGGCTGTGGCTGACAAAGTTCGCAGATGACTGCAAACCAGGGCACCATAGTCGATACACCAGCTGACACACATCCTACAAAAAGGCCTCACTGAAACGGACAACTGGTGCCGTAGTCACGGCCTTAAACTAATTGCCAAAAAATGTATAGTCATCCCTTTTGGAAAAACAAAGTACCCACAAATTATCACATAGACAGCAACCCACTGAGTACGGAAAAAGTAATCAGAGACCTAGGGACCCAAGTAGACAGCGACCTCTCATTTGACACCCACGTTGCCAAAGTGGTTAGAAAAACATTCTACCTTGCACACCTCATCATGAAGGGATTCACATCCAGATCCAAGGATGTCATTGTACCCTATATTCCTCCCTCATCAGACCCATGATTGAGTACAATGCCCCATTTGGTATGTACCTCACCCAGCACTTGTAACAGCTGGAGAGACCACAGAAGTACCTCACCAAAAGGATCAAGGGTCTCCAACATATGTCTTATTCCGCCAGACTAAAGAAACTTCAGCTCTATTCAGTGGCATACCGCCTGCTCAGGGGTGATCTCTGCCTGACGTACAAGGCCATGTCCAGTCAGGATTTGATGGACATGCTCCACCTCAAAAAATCCAAATCCATCAGGACCACGAGAGCTAAAGACTTAAACCTCGGCACAAGTATGAATAGGACATGCTGGAGGGATAGATTCATAACCCAAAGGCTTCCCATGCTTTGGAACAGGATCCCAGTTCGTATTAGGCAGAGCCCCTCACTAACTGTCTTCAAGAGAAATCTTGATGAGTGGATGGGAGATCGAAAATTTACCCCAGGGGTCACATCTGGGTCACTGCTAGACAGGGGCACAGTAAACTAATTCTGTTATATAAGGGGACCTTCATTGTGTCACTACTAGACAGATGCACAGTATTCTAGATTTATTCTGTACATTTTTGTACCATTTCATGGGGTGGCAAAAGCCACATCACTATAGCTAGGCTTACAAATGCCCCAGGGCAGATAGCCTAGTACTATACTATGAAACTATGAAACTATTAACTGGAGGACAATTATTCATAGTGATTTTATGAGTGTGTGGCTAATTTCTTTGTTTGACAGAATATCCTGTGATGTTAACTGCTTATATTTGCTTTATGAAAATGAAATTGCTGACCTCTGTAAGTTGGCTGCCATGCTGTGGCACTCGTGCATTTTGGTGGTGCATATGTGCATTTGTGTGATAGGGCATCTGTGGATGGCTATGATGTGGTACATAGGGGTACTGACTATCAGTAGTAGTATTACTGGGCCTCTGCAAAACAGACTACAAGGATGTGGTGCAGACACTTATCACAGTACTGAATTCCATGTGAAGTCTGCCAACTGTCATACATTCATGTGGGGATTTTCTCCCCATGTATATAATTACTTATCAATTCCTGTGAATTGTTTTTATGTGTTCTTTTGTGGAGCCTTTCTCCCCAGCTCTTTGTAAAATATTTAATCTGTTATGGGGCTTTTCTCCCAGTGTTTACAATAACTGAACTACTGTTTAAATGCTTTTGGTGCTGTTGTGGAGCTTTTCTGGCTGAACCTTCACTGAAAATAGGCCAGTGGATCAGACGGACTTCCTCAATTATCAAAAGGACAAATAATTAAAATGCAATAAAATAAATTAACATTCCCTGGTTGTAAAACAGCAAAATCTGAGGGTAATGCTACTCATGCTAGAAGTCTAAACCTCAAAATGCACTCACTCGAGGCACCTTTCGGCCACCTAACCCAGAACGAAGCACTAAAGACGGAGGCGTGTCCATATTCATTAAGGATATCCACACCTCCAGGCTAATTGCACAGCATAATGCATCCAAGATTATCCAAGTGCAACTAACTCTGGACAAGACTGCAATCCAAATTGTAGCTTGTTACAGACCCCACCACCATGCCCCAGGATTCCCACTCCTCATTTCTTGAAACACTGGAAAGTATTAGGGTACAACCCAACACCCTAATAATGGGCAATTTCAACTACCCCACCATTAACTGGGAAAACTACTCATGTACCAACTCTTTTGCTCAACGTTTTCTAGAATTCATAAATTCCAACGCCTTGTATCAACTTATTCACACCCCCACCAGGGGCAGCAATATTCTAGACCTGGTCATTACCAATATGGGAAACCAGTGTTCCACACCAGAAGTCAATTCCTTATTGGTCAGATCCGACCACAAGCTAATCAGCCTAGACATCCACATCCCACCCCCACCCCCAATTAGGGAAACCATCGTAAAAAACTTCTCCAAAGCCAACTTCACACTTCTTAAGACAGAAGTGGCAAACTTCATGACACCCATGCAGACGGAAAATAGAGGTATGACTGCTGAATCCTACACAAATGCACTTTATAAGCACTTACACGAGTGCATGGATCATGCTATCCCTAACAGAACCAAGATGTTATCTTCCAAAAAAAGGAAGCCAATCTGGTGGTCCTCTGCCATAAACAAACTCTACAACAGAAGAAAGAAACTGTTGCAAAAAAGAGTAAAATCCCATGACTGGAGGAACTCCCTGGTCAACCTCAGTAAGAAGCTGAGATCCCTCATAAAATCCTCCAAAGCTAGTTACGAAAACAAAATTGCCACTGACTCTCTAAAGATAACCACAAAGCATTCTATAGCTATGTCAAGAATCTCAATGGGAACACTCAGATCTGCTCTGAGTTACAGCACAATGGCACTAAATATACAGAACCAACTGATATTGCCAACATCCTAGCAGATAGGTTCAGTGCTAACTTTACCCCCCTCCCACCCCCTAGAGGGCCCATCTCTATACCGGAAGAATGCAAAGTTCCTATAATCACGACTGCACAGGTAAAAAACACACTCTCCAAAGCTTAGAACACAGCATCCATGGGACCTGACAATATCCCAGGCTGTGTTCTACACGAACTACAGAATGAACTGGCACCCTACCTAAGCACCATGTTCAATCATAGCCTCACCTCAGGCTTTGTACCCACTGAATGGTGCACTGCGACGGTTATCCCACTCCGCAAAGGGGGAGCCACGACGGACCCTGGGAACTACTGCCCCATTAGCCTGACAAGCCTGGTCTGCAAGGCCATGGAACGTATCGTCGTGAAACTCATAAACAAAGACATTGATAATCTCCAAACTCTGGACCCAACCCAGTTTGGATTTGTAAAAGGCAGATCATGTCTCCTAAATCTGATTGACTTCTTTGAAGCAGTCACCAAAGCCATAGATGAGGGTAAAATGGCTCCCACAGCTTATCTAGATCTCGCCAAGGCTTTCAACACCATCCCCCATTCTGGAATTATAGATAAGCTCACTAAACTAGGTATAAAACCCTATGTCACAAGATGGGTTGCCAACTGGCTCATGGACAGAACCCACACTGTGAAAGTAGCGGATTCCAAATCCGACTTCAGACCAGTGACAAGTGGAGTACCACAGGGTTCAGTCCTGGATCCTCTCCTGTTTGGTATCTACTTCTCTGAAGTGCAGGCTAAGACAGGAGGTCTTTGGCTAACAAAGTTTGCACATGACTGCAAACTAGGAGCCATAATCAAACTCCTAACGATGTGGACAAACTACAAAAGAGCCTCACTGAGACAGATACCTGGTGTCAAAGCCATGGCCTGAAGCTCAGTGCCAAAAAGTGTAGTGTCATCCCCTTTGGTAAAAACTCTGTACCCATGAACTACCACATAGCTGGTAGTCTACTTAATGCCGAAAATGTGATAAGAGACCTTGGGGCACAGGTGGAAAGTAGTCTCTCCTTTGATAATCACATCGCCACAGTGGTCAGGAAATCCTTCTACATGGCTCATCTCATCACAAAAGGATTCTCATCCAGAAAAAAAGAGGTCATTGTTCCACTCTACTCATCACTCATTAGACCCATTATAGAGTACAACGCCCCTTTTGGTATGTACCTCACAAGACATGTACAACAACTGAAAAGACCACAGAAATACCTCACAAAGAGGATTACTGGCCTCAAACGGATGCCCTATGCAGATCGTCTAAAAAAACGACAGCTTTACTCCATCACATATCGCCTATTCAGGGGCGATCTCTGCCTAGCATACAAAGCTATGTCAAACCCAGAGCTGTTGGACATGCTCCACTTAAAGAAATCCCAATCTCTCCGAGCTACATGCTCTAGGGACCTAAACCTTGTCACCACAATAAACAGAACACGTTGGAGGGATAGATTCCTGTCCCAGAGACTTCCCATACTCTGGAACAGACTACCTATCTATGTCAAATAGAGCTCATTAGCAATCTTCAAGAAAAATCTTGATGATTGGATGGGAAATGGGAAATTCACCCCAGGGATCACTTCTGTGGCTCTGCTTGACAGGGGCACAGGAAAATAATTTTCTTGGGTGCCGAAAGCCAGGGTACATTTTTTGGCTAGGCTTATATAGGCCGTAGGGCCAATAGCCTAGTACCTACCTATGAACCTATGTAAGCACATGCCAGTATGTGTGATTTGAGCAAGGGATTAATGTACCTCAGGCAAAAAAGTCAATGTACATGAGAAGATTGTATACTGTATACTCCAAAGCTATTCTGTGATCTATGCCTAATATTGGAGGAGATATTGAATATGGCTGTGCGCACAATAATGCCATGCCATGAGCTATTTGTATATCTTTAATGGGGGGGGGGTGCAGCATGACTCCTGTGTGTAGAATTTAACAGTACCTAGCTTTATCCCTGGACCAAATAAATCCAGCAAAGACATGGAGGTGGGGAGTATGTTAGTGTGTGTATATCTGTGGACATGAGTGCATATGCCTGTAGGGGTATAAAAAAAGCTGTATGAATGTCTATGTGTATGTGTGTGTGAGTCTGTGACTGCCTGAGTAGCTGCATTGTGGTGGGAGGTTAGATGAGGAATGGAGACTCTGGAGGTGTGTGCATATGTATGTGTGTGTGTGTGTGTGTGTGTGTGTGTGTGTGTGTGTGTGTGTGTGTGTGTGTGTGTGTGTGTGTGTGTGTGTGTGTTTGTATGTGTGTTCGCACGTGTGAACATGCATGCATGGGTGTATGCATATGCATATGCATATGCATGTGTGTGTGTGTGTGTGTGTGTGTGTGTGTGTGTGTGTGTGTGTGTGTGTGTGTGCGTGTGTGTGTGTGTGTGTGTGTGTGTGTGTGTGTGTGTGTGTGTGTGTGTGTGTGTGTGTGTGTGTCTGCCTATGTGGTCACACTGTAGACTAAGGTTAGGTTAGGAATTGAGACTCTGGATGTCTGTGTATGTGTCTGTCTTTAAGTCTAGAGGGGCACAGCTACCAATGCAATGCATTGCAACTAAGGATAATACTACTACAGTCAGGTCTGACATCACTAATGTTAACTAAAATGCAATTCAGAGACATGCTAATGAGCTGACAGTGAGCAACTCACATGTAAAATTGAAGACTGCTATTTTTGATGGAGAGAAACAGCACCATATACTGGGTTAGGTTAGGACTGTTCCTGTTTCCCCATAATAGTACATTCTTGGAACTAGTGTGTGTGTGTGTGTGTGTGTGTGTGTGTGTGTGTGTGTGTGTGTGTGTGTGTGTGTGTGTGTGTGTGTGTGTTAGCTTCTGATAAAGCTAGCTATCAACAAATCAAAACATTTGACAAATATCAGGAAATTTAATTTATACCCCTCAACCTCTTAGTGCAAAAAATCTGGACAAAGCCTAAAGTAATGGGGGATCATAGGCCCAAAAGTAGGGAGAGATTTTAAATATTACTCCTATAAATGTATACATTTTGCTAAAATAACAGATTTTGCATTAGTATGCATTTTTCTGAGGGATATGAAGTGTGAAACTCAAATATATATGTTATTATTTAACTAATTCAGTCCTCAGTGATTTTCCAGAAAGCCACAGATTTTATGAGGAACAGACCAGAAATATGAGGCAAAAAATGTACATTGTACGAAAATCTGGACAGTTGAGAAGTATGTTGATAGTTGGAACTGAATAATCTAAAGCTTAACAGACTGACTGTTGGACTATTAGACGAGATCATTCATGCATTGTTTGAAAGAAGCTGATGACTGCAAATTACATTATGTGTCTACTTTCAGGTAATATTGCTTCACTTTGGTGCTGGTGGAGCAATTGTAACAAAGTCACACAATAGATAACAATTGAGAAACTTCTCTGAAACCTTTCAGGTGCATTAACCATTCATTGATGGGAGGGTGGCCTAATAGTTAAGGTGTTTGCCTTACAAACACAAGGTGCAGGGTTTGAGTCTCACAAGGGATAATTGGCTAGGCTTACAATGGCTCGCAAGGGCAGTTAGCTTAGTACTAACCTATGGGCTGAGTGTCTGCCTCAGCAGTTTCATGGATGGTTTACAAGTACCTTGTTTATGTTAGAGGGTGATTGTGTCATTATTGTCTTGGTGCTACACACAACTACAACTTTTTAAAAAATCATCTGCACTTAACATTGTGATGAAATATAATGAAGTTTAACTGTTTCTGAGGGGGCCAAAGACAGCTGAGAGTAAAGCAGTCAATGATTTGGGGATCTGATTAGCAATTTATATTCATTAATGACAGTCTGGCCAGCTCCTATCATCTTAAGATTTTGTAAAGTAAATGCATATTTTATAGACTCACATGACTTTGGAAAGCTGCAGAATCATGTGAAACACAAAACCAAGTAAAGGTCTTTGTGCAAACTTTATATCTACCTTTCAAAAATGACTGGAGAAATATTAGTGAAAACATGAAAATTACATTCTTAAAAGCTTTAATGAATTTGTACAATAGGAAAAATAATTTCCCTAGCAGCACTTATATAGCAATGTTTGGATGCCTTATAGTAAATATATAGATAAATATTGCACAAAGGGAATCATGAATTGTATGCATTCTTCATAAACATTTTATTACTGCGCTGATCATGGTTCATTGCACAACATCTGAAGCATGGAAATCATATTTAAAGTGCACTGCAAAAGGAAGTCATCCTGTAATTCTGTTTAAGTAAACACAGGCCAATGTAAATGCATGTGTGCTTGCTCACAGACACAGACACAGACACACACACGCACACATGCACACGCACACATGCACACATGCACACACACACACACACACACACACACACACACACACACACACACACACACACACACACACAAACTTTATTTAAATACACACCATGTCTGTATGTTTCTGTATGTATACTGTAAAAGATACTTCATGAAGTATGCAATGTGGAAAAATGTTTGCAAATTTCAAGAAAGGTGTACAAACCTCACCAGAAGGTTGTTAGAAATGTCATTATGTGCATTTATCTGAATCATGGCTTTAAATGCAAACATATTTGCAGACATTAAGAGATGTGTATGCACTATATAAGGCTGGCCTAAGTGCATATGAAGTGCAGCTATCTCCTTGCTCATCCTACTTGTTCCTGTTTCTTTATTCATGGTCTGTTTAGCACTACTGTTTTGTCTGCTTAGGAGGCATTAGCTCTGCACCACAATAATGCACTGGGACTATGACTCCAGTCCAGTAACTTTACATAGCACCTTCCAAGGTTAAACTTCCCCTTACATTCAGAAAATGTCAGGCATTATTTTTTTAATAGTTTTGGTATGTATATGAGAAGAATAAAATATTAACATGGAGTTACAACAGTTAAGCTGTTGGAAGGCCAGTAGTTATAAGCTTGACATATTGTATTTTAATTAATCAATTTACATTTATTAACTGATGAACGTCTGAGAATACAAGTTTTCAATGCAGTCATGGGGACCACCAATACAGAAAAGTAACAGCTATCTACATGTGATACTCTAAGTAACACGAATGCATTTACAAATAGGGTGTTGAAGCAAGCATTGAGAATGACAAAGTGTGATTTCTTGTACATAGCGGAAACACAAGAATAGTTTTAACCTGAGTTTAGGCACAGGCCTGAGGTCTTGCACACAGACACACATTTATGATGCCACTTCTTAAGGGTGGCTGTACTACAGACTCTGGAATTATAGGCCCATCAGCCCAATTTGTCTCATTTGCAAAGCTATGGAACATATTATAACTGCTGTGATAAACCATGATATGAAAATCTAATCAGACTAGGCCTATAGCAGTCCGGGCTTGTTAAGGCCAGATCCTGTCTAATTAATATGGTTAATTGCTTTGAAAGAGTAATACATGTTGTCTCTAAACGTCATGCTGTCCATGCAATGCATCTTGACCTGGCCAGGGTATTTGACACCATCCCACATGCTGGAATACTTAGTAAGCATTATGCATTAAATATACATCCCTGTGTGGTAAGATGGATAGTAGATGGTCTGAAAGTCAAACCCCTCATGGTATGGCTGTAGGTACTGCATCATGAAGTAAGAAGGAAAGCAGTGCTGTCCCACACTGCCCAGTGCTGGGACCCCTTTTGTTCAGCATTTACTTCTGTGATGTCCAGATCATGAAAAATACCCTCTGGCTTATGAAGTTTGAAGACAACTGTAAAATTGTCAAGGCCCCATCTGACACTCAACCATTTCATCAATAACTTACACTCATGAATACCTGGTGTACTAAAATGGGTTCACATAAAATGTAAAAAAGTGCAATATTGTCACATTTTGTAGGCAACTTATGTACCAGCATACAACATAGACAATATCCCATTCCAAAATTAAATGTCAGAGACCTTGGAACTTGGGTTGATAATTCCCTGTCCTTATGTGATGGCAGCAGTAAGGAAGTTCTTCTACATAGCACAGCTAATTTCCACGGGAATACCATCTAAATCTAAACAAATCGTCATCCCCTTGTATTCAGCATTAATAAGGCCAATTATAAATTAAAGCACTTCCTTTGGATGTAGCTCTCTAGACATATCAAACAACTAGAAAGATCACAGAAGTTTCTAACTATGAAAATCACTAGCCTAGAAACTCTAAGATATCATACATGACCTGTAAGTAATATCCCTTTATTCAGTATTTTATAGACTCCAGAGGTTAGATCTATATCTTGCTCTCCATGCTGTTACAAACCCAGAGGTCATGGATCCCTTGCTGTCTGAAAAAAATAGAGATTTTTTTTGAATCTGTGATTCAATGTAAAGTGCATTTAAATTTTTGTGATTTGAACTGCTTTGGTTGTATGGCAGGCTTTCAACGTTTTGACACTTCAAACATCTTTCATAGACTTGTATACCTAAATCTCTCTCTCGCTCTCGCTCTCTCTCTCTCTATAGATATATATATATATATATATATATATATATATATATATATATATATATATATATATATATATATATATATCTAAATGTATCACACACAGCTGGCACATTCCACAGCAGGTGCACAGATATAAACTTCCAAAAAGAATCCAGCACTCAGTCATATAGTAAACAATAAATCCATTTAATCCACAGGAATAAACAATGTTAATCCATATAGCAAACCAGTTTTGAAGTTTGCTTCATCAGGGCAATCTTTGTGTGTGTGTGTGCGTGTGTGTGTGTGTGTGTGTGTGTGTGTGTGTGTGTGTGTGTGTGTGTGTGTGTGTGTGTGTGTGTGTGTGTGTGTGTTTGTATGTGTATACCTATATATATGTAGATACACATATAGCTATATAGATATATGTATATAAATATATGACTTACATATAGTTGGTCAACTAACATGAAAGTTGACATCCTGAAGGTAAACCACTATATGTTGAAAATGGAAATGTTGACTTCCATTTATGTATGTGCCAAGGAAGAACCTCTGTGAATGCAACTTTAAAAACATTGTTTTTTGAGAGGGGGAAGCCCCCCTTAGCCTCCCATGTAGCGGGCTGTACCCCTCACCCCCTGCTAACTATATATACTAACTCTGAGATCTCACAGTCAGGGAGGAAAGAGAATAGTCCCCTCCAAGGGATTGTCAATCATCTCACACACCTGTCGACTGTCTGTATAGTTGACCAAATGTGGTCAGTTTAAACAGGTATCATTTAAACCCCATGTTGACCAACCATACATCTATATATGTGTGTGTGTGTGTGTGTGTGTGTGTGTGTGTGTGTGTGTGTATATATATATATATATATATATATATATATATTTTTTTTTTTTTTTTTGAGTTCCTTCCCATTGGTCAAAACTGTGTTTGGTCGACAGTTGTTTAGTCAACCAGCTGGTCAACAACTGTCCGAGATCGGCCAATTACTGACATTGGAGAATACGCCCTTACCACCACGTTTGTGTGATCCCAGAGTTATTATATATAATTATCAGAAGGTGTGTTGGGGGAAGGGTATTCCCTTCTAAAAAACAATATTTCATTTGTTTGTTTTTGCAAGAACCAAGGCTGTTTCTCAGCACATGAGTAGTTTATTGGCAATGTACACATATCAACGTAAAGACATTGATATTTGGCATGTCAGTTGCGGGTGTATTCGATGTATACAAATACACACACACACACACACACACACACACACACACAC